>NW_028258459.1:1369643-1523526 GCF_053883595.1 Heterocephalus glaber | reverse complement strand
TCCAGATCAAAGTGAAATCAAATCCCAGCCAGCCATTGGCTGAACCCAAAGAAAGGCCTCTCCTGAGTCTCATCAGGGAGAAAGCCCGTGCACGGCCCACCCAGAAAACCCCAGAAACAAAGGCTTTGAAGCACAAGTTGTCAGCAACTATTGAGACAGCTTCTCAAAGGACAATTGGGAAGAAACAACCCAAGAAGGTTGAGAAAAACACCAGCATTGAGGAGTTTACCTGGCCTAAACCAAATATTACCAGCAGCACTCCCAAAGAGAAAGAAGGTGTGGAGCTTCCTGACCCACCCAGAAGCCGCAACAAAGCCACTGCCCACAAACCAGTCCCTAGGAAAGAGCCGCGGCCTCACATCTCCCTGGCTGCTGAGAAAAAGAAGTACAGAGGGCCTGGCAAGATTGTTCCAAAGTCCCGGGAATTCATCGAAACGGATTCGTCCACATCTGACTCCAACACAGACCAAGAAGAGACCTTACAGATCAAAGTTCTGCCTCCTTGTGTGGCCCCTGGAGGCAATCCTGCCAAATCCAAGGAGACGTGTGGTGCCAGCCTGACCTTCAGCACCTTACTCAGCAGCGGCGGCGGCAGCAACAGCAGCAACAACAATAGCTTATCCAGCAGTCATGACGAGCCGTCTTTCTCACCCATTTCTCTCATGCAAACAGAGCTGCTGTCTCCTCTTCGAGATCATGAGAATCTGAAGAACCTCTGGGTGAAGATTGACCTTGATTTACTGTCCAGAGTACCTGGCCACAACGCACTCCAAGCAGCATCTGCCAAGCCAGACCACAAGGAGGCTGCCTCGAAACCCAGGCGACAGATTGCCACGGCCGTGGAAAAACCAGCCCCGAAGGGCAAGCGTAAACACAAGGTAAGCTGTTTCCTGTGGCCTGGCAAGTGACCAGGAGCAGCCGCTGTCGCCTCCCCTCCTCTGGAACCTCCTTTCCAAGGAGGCTAGTGGTGACAGATTGCAGACTTTGCTGCTGCTTCCTGCAGGAAATGTGGTATTTGACACGTGATCGGGGCCAAAGCGTTAGAGTGACAGGCGTTTGGCAACTGTGGTAAGTGTCCACTATGGCACATGAGAGATCCTCATGTGTAGGAAAGAATATAAAGGAAGCCCCCACCCCGCCCGTCACTGGAGTCAGCTCTTTAAACTGCTCCTGCTGTCGAGGACTTATTGCTGTGCAGTCCCCAACTGAGCCACGATGTCCCAGTGCCTCCTCTGGCCCCGTTCATTTCTCTAGCTAGACATTAACGCGCTCATGACCCGGTCATCTTTGGAGTCCCCTCGGAGTACTGGAGCTGTGTTCTGCTGGGTCCACTGGGATCACTGGCTTATGTGATAGGCTTGGCCTGGGAACATCTGGCCTGCAGGCAGTTGGGGCCGAATTCCCTTTGAATACTCCAGAGTATCAGCAAACAGAGAAATGAGAATGTCCCTTCCATTTGAAATCCATCTACCAAGATGAGTTTGCGGCCAGTAAGCTCATTCTACTTTATCTCTAGATCTTGGGTACTTTTTTAGAATAACATTATCAAATGGTGACCTTCGGGTAATCTTATTTCCAACAGCTGCCTTAGTGGCTGGAAAGGAGATTCCTAGTCCTTTCTCTATTTCTTTTATTTCTTGCTAGAGAGACTTAAGTATGCCAGGAATAGCTCAGATGACCTCAGTGATGTACAGCCCACACATAGCCAGTAGTGGCCAGTAGAATAGGCTACTGCAAGAATAATTTCAGCATTCACTCAATTTTCATGTAGGGATTGAAAGCAGGGGGTATGATATCTGAGCTGTCCACCAAATATATCCAGTGAGAGTCTTCCAAAATAGGGAGCAGTGGGTCTGGGACTCTTGGCCCTCCACTGCTTTCTCTCTCAGCCATGACAGTGGTACAAGCAGAGGTGCAACTCTGTTAGAGCCAACATATGCAAAGATCTAAAGGTGTGCCTTGCACATGGCTCATCTGCCTGCTAAAGCAGCCTCTCCTTGTTCCCCCCAATCCCTGTGGGGTTTGACAAGATGTATGCCATGTTAGAGTTACAATGTTAGTTTCTAAACCTCATATTCGTGTGGGTATTGTTGATGAGGGAAGCGTCTGAAAAAGATAGATTCTCTTTACCTTTGTTATGAGATTCCCATGCCACTCAATCTTGAATCAGAGGTTCACATCAAAGTTCAAGTCTCTCAAATGCCAACCACTCCGTAGGACTAGACTAGGGAAGGCTGATTGCCTTTCTGTCTGATCAAAGGTGCACATTTAACTCCCCTACCTAATGTAGAAATTAAGATAGCAGCAAACTGTCTAGCTTGCTTAGTTTTTAAAATGTTTGAAACATGCTTGCCTGAATGTGTCATGTATTTCAAGGCCTGTGTGTTTTTAGTTTGTTTTTTTGTTTTTTTGTTTTTCTTCTCAAAGCCAACAGAAGTTGCAGAGAAAATCCCGGAGAAGAAGCAGCGCCTGGAGGAGGCTGCCACTCTCTGCCTGCTTCCCCCTTGCATCTCACCGGCCCCACCCCACAAGCCTCCCAGCGCTAGAGAGTAAGTTCACCCTGGCTCTGGATGATCATTCTGACTTTTTTTTTTCCATTTAGTTTATTGGTACATTTTAGCTACAGAATACAGTTACATTCCCCATTGGGATCTCGTGCCTTTACATGATGTATCTTGGTTCGTATTTTTTCCTCATTCCCCTGCCCTCCCTTCACCCTCTGTACCCTTCCCTAAAGAAAAAATATGAGAAAAGGAAAAACATGGATCATTCTGACTTTTAAGAAACTCTCATTGGACACTTTTGGGGCATTCAATCCCAGAGGAAAGTCAGACAAAAATCAGGAGTAGCTCAAGCAGGCCTGACAGCTGGCCCTGGTCACTGGGGTAACATAGGGAGGATGAAGGATGGAGGAGACGCTATACAGGCTGCCAGGTTTGAGGTTACTGTGAGCTTTGTAGCAACATTTCTTTCTGCCAACTCAGACTGATCACCCAAATCAGCCAAAAGGAGCTTTTCACGCTAAACGAATGGTAAAGAGTGAGTTAAAAATGGGTAGTATCAAGTGACACAACACTTTAACCAGATCACCTGCTTCTGGCCAAAATTCAGTTCTGATGGTGATTAAATAATTTCCCTGGAAAAGCAACGCCTTGGTGTTGATTGATGACCCAGCTGCTGCTCTTTTGGTGTCATTACCTAATGTGAATCCAAAGCTTGAGGACCAGCAGCTACATGGTGAACTCCAGAGGCTAGGGGAATGACATGTTTGAGAGGGCCAGAGAGATGAGCTGTCGAGAAGATGCCCGCTCCCTGGGGCAGTTCTCGGCCAGCTGGGGATGCATATAGAAATTCCGACCAACTTGCACTTGCTCTTCCTCCTTCCCCATGTGGGAGGTTTCAGAGGCAGCCAAGAGGCTTCATTGTTTCCCTCTTCGCTCAAATAGCATAAGCCTTCCCTAGAGAAGTCTTGTCCTCTGTTTCTACCAAGCATCATGACCGAGTACTTTCTGTCTTATAAATATCACTTAACTAACAATCATGTCAGCTACTTGAACCATTCCATCTGGGTAATTATTGCCATAAATTCATTCAACATTAGAGATTACTTCCATCAAAGCCCAGTTTTGGAGCCTATTAGTAGCCCAGAGCAGAGACAATCTGGCTAACTGCTGCTATACAATTGATTTCACAGATTACTGTTTAACATCAGTGATATGGCATCAATCTGCCGCAGATCAGATGTCGGAAATAAGTTATCAGTTTGCATGGGTCTGGATCCTTGTGTTGAGATGGAAGGTAGGAAGAGACCAATTACCACTAGGTCCTGTGCATATAGCAAGGAGCTTTGGGCTGCCCCCCACCACCACCACCAAGGATCAGTAGCTATGTGTGAGGTGTATCTGCACTCTCTGGTATAACTTGGCTCTGAAACATGCATTCATAGACAAAGGAAGAAGCAGTGAGGCATTGTGACCACCATTGGTCCCTGCTGCTGGTCCTGCAGTCTCCTGACTACTCAACTCAGTGGCTCGTTACTTCTTCTTACGGAAGAGAGGGGACAGATAGCTAGTCATTGGTGTTTGGTTTTCTAAAATGGTAGTTTTAATCTACAGTTTTACAGTCTCTCTGCTTTTCTGTTAGACAGGAAAGCAATGTTTCCCTAGGATCCTTTAGTATTCAGGAAGGGCCTGAAACAAGTTCTTAGACTCATCAAACAAAATCAGATCTCTGAAAATGAGGGAGAATGGAGCACAGACTGGTGTCTTCAAGGCCTTCTCTTAGGAATCTTCTCCCAAGCGTTTTCTGCCCCCTTCTGCCTTTGACCCTTTGCAGTAAACCCTTGGGCCTTTTTATGAGACAACATTCACTTTTTCAAATGGCTATTTTAACCCTAGCAAAGATGACACAGTAGCCTATGACAACTGAAGTTGCCCTGTCATCCAAGAGAAGGGTCCTGCGGATCCTCTTGCCTCCTCCGGTGCTGGGCCCTTGAGCAGGCCTTCTGAGGGACTGAGAGGCAGTGATGGTCCACTGCTCTTATCTGCTCTCCTTTGTTAGCCTATTTAGAGAGGGACCCAAAGATACAAAAACCTATGGTTGGAAGACATAATAGTAAGCAAGTGATCTTTAGAAAGTGCTCCTTGGGTATCTTTTGCCAAGGAAGCCATTAAAGGCACCAAGGGTCCAGGTCACTACCAGGCAGATGGAAAGGGGTCAAGGTCACTGGCACCCACCACACAGAATGCACCAAGTCCCTGTTGGTTATTTCAGGAGCAAATGGGAAGGCTTCGACCTTGTTAGAAATAGCAAATCAGTTGCTTCTCAGAAGCTACTCTTCCCCTTGCAGCCCCTACTGCCTTCTCAGCCAGCTCAGGTTGTGGGAGAGTGGTCACTAAAGAATTATTCACCTCCTGTAGATGCCACAGCAAGGCTTGACATGTGTATATAGTAATTTCCAGCCAGGGATTTAGCTCATTGGTTCCGCCACCTGCCTTGCAAACGCAAGGTCCCAAGTTCAATCCCCAGCACCAAAAAAAAAAAAACCAAAAAAACCCAAAAAACCACACACACAAGATATATTAATTTCTAAAGATCGGGTGCCTCTGAAATTACTGCATTTAATGTAGTCTAATGCTGGTAGAGCATCCTTGTGGACAAGAATCTTAGTCTACATATTCCTCAACATTTTTATGAGGCATCACAACTATCATATAATGGTGCTACATTTCAAAGGAAATTTAAAAATCCATTGGCAAGCATTGTTATATTAATTTTAATTGATTAAGGTAATGGCAGAATCACCCAAGATTTTTTTTACATTTTCACTATATGACAGTAGTTATAATAAAAAAGATAAAGATGACAAGTATTATTACAGTTGGCAAATTTGTGCAACATAGCGGAAGTGGAACAAGGAGTTTGCACTGATTTCTATTTCAAGAGATCAGACCACTTGAATGCTTGTTCATCTTTGATTTGTTGCTTTGAGATACGGCAAATCTATATTTCTAGACACTGACTGAAATTGACCAAGAGGAAAACATAAATTCTTGTTGACTTAATTTGCTATTGAAAATTGTAGTCAATAATCATGAAAAGTAAATGGCTGTGGAGTGCAATATTAGTTGTCTAAGAAAAGATTAAAATTCAAGTAATCTTCATTGATTAGTCCAAGACAGTAACTAAAATGAAAATCCATGACCCAATTACCATGTTAAGCAGTAGCATAAGATTTTAGTTGTTCTATTTCATGTGAAGTCTCAGTCTTTTTGATGGTGACCATTTAATGGGCAGATAAATCAGCTTGAAAGCATGGGAGTATTTTAGGATTGTAGATATCTCATGTCAGTATGACCAAAGAATATTTTTTAAATGGACTTTTGTGGAGTACATCAGTACTTCAATAAAACAGTTTAAGGTGAGGGACTCATTATGCCTCGGTGTTAGGGTAGAACATTTTGTATAATCAATTTGCAATGTATCCCAATAGTAGTTCATTTATAATTTATTTCTAAGTAATATATAAGCATAAAATTTCTTAAGAAATTATCCTTCCACTTATTATTATCTATTACGTGATTGTTTAGTTAAGTCATAGGGCAAAATAAGTAGGAACTATCCTAAAATGATGAGATTAAAGTCTGTATTGTATTTTTTAAAAATCTAGTTAACAGTAATCTAATTTCAATAGATTGCAAATATTATACTGTAGCACATTCCTTTAGGCATTTACATTTGTCATGGAGCTCTGCTTCAAAGACAGGTGTTTATTTTTGGATGCAAATGTACGCCTATCTATGTATATGTAGAGAGATATCTGTATAGATATGTGTCTACATGCATTATGTGTGTGTGTGTGTGTGTGTGTGTGTGTGTGTGTGTGTATATATATTCTTCACCATAGGGAAAGGGTGATCAATTTAAATATAATTTTAATTATATTAAAAGTCTTAGCATTGGAGGGCAAAATCAGAATAAAGCAAGATAACACCTTCTGATACTGTAGTTTTTGTTTCCACAGAAATAATTCATCCAGGAGAGCAAATAGAAGAAAAGAAGAAAAACTATTTCCTCCTCCACTTTCCCCACTGCCTGAGGACCCTCCACGCCGCAAAAATGTCAGTGGAAATAATGGGCCCTTCAGTCAAGACAAAAACATCTCCATGACTGGACAAATCACCTCTACTAAACCTAAGAGAAGCGAAGGCAAATTCTGTGCTACTTTCAAAGGGATATCCGTAAATGTAAGTGTCTTTGAAGAAGAATTATAATTGTCATATAGAAACAAGTGAATCCCACTCATGTAACTTCACTTGAGCAGAGCAGATGTTGCAAGGGGGAAGGCAAGAGGAGGAACAGAGGACATATAGATGTGGGTGTGGGTGTGTACACAAACATTCAAACTCTCCATTACTCCTATTTCAAATCTCAATTATCCTAACTCAGCATGAATTTTTCACTCCAGATTAATTCTCCACCTCGATTTCCCTAACAGATTGCAAGTGCAGAAAGGCAGGGACTCAGGTATCCTTTGGTCTTCTCTCTTCACATCTTGGGGGTGGGGAAGGAAGGCGCTTCCACAGCACCGACCACGACCACAGTATCTGCACATGGTCGGCACAGATTATGTAGTGAATGAAAGAGCAACTGGGTGGAGGGGGATTATCCCAGGTGGCTAACCTGGCGCAGAAATTCCAGGTTGCATCTTTCTATTACTCACCTTGGCAAATGTGAATTGTTTTCTAAAATAGTGATTAAATTGGATAGAATTTAAGCGGTAGATCTGTTGCTGATATCGCACTGTTATGAGTCTAAGCTCAGCAAAAGGATGCTGTGGTCCATTGGATTTTCTGCATGACTGCTCAATGAACATGGATAATTGAAAACTTGCATCATTTTTCATACCTACATGTGATGTCTTTTAATTTGTCTCAGGTACATTTATAGCTAAGTGGATGCACATTGAGGTGATACTCTTATGTGAAATAAATAGGACACACATGTATAAATACCGAATAGTTTCTCCAGTGTGAGAAACTGAAAGTGTAAATAAGGACTAAAATATATAATAGGTAATGTGAAATAGGAAGAAAAGGGGCAAAGGGGAAGGAAGTGGGAGGGCTAGGGGAAAGGACAGGAGGGAATGGGAGTAATATGAGAAAATGGAAAAATAGGAACAATCTTTGTAAATAGGGAGGGATGGAGGGGTTGAAGGGAGGGCTGGGCAAGGGTGAAAAATAAGAACCAAGAGAGATTATGTAAAGGTGCAAATTTCCAATGATGAATGTCATTATATTGTATACCTAAAATGTACCAATGATTAGAATGAATAATCGATAATGTAAAATAGGAAGAAAAGGTCCAAAGGGGTAGGGGTAGTGGGAGGGGCAGGGGAAAGGAAAGAAGGGAAAGGAAAAATGCTGAGAAATGGAAAAAATGGAAATAAAGTCTTTGTAAATAGGGAAGGGTGGAGGGGGTGAAGGGAGGGCTAGGAATGGGGGAAAAATAAGAACCAAGATGCATTATGTAAAGGTACAATTCCCAATGAGAAATGTAATTGTGTTGTATACCTACAATGGACCAATAAAAGAATTTAATACAAAAAAAATAATAATTTGTCTCAGGTATAGGTACATGAACTGTTGAAACCACCACCTCCGAAAGCCACCAAAATCATATATATGTATCATCCATATACATCTAGTCTTTTAAAAATTTAATATAAAAGGCAAATGAATAACAAAAGTTCTTACAAGTCTGTAACCGACATTTTGGACCCTAGACCAAAGTTTCCGTTTAACACCCCATGAAAAGCCATGATTTCTCTGAGTTTTAAAGACTGTATTCCATCATCTGATATGATTGAGATGACAGTCATATCTAGGGAGATTTCATTACTTATATAAATGAATTATACTAGTATGAAGTTGTCATTTTCCATACACATTTAGTGATGCTGACTCTACAGTGTTGGGAATTAAGCCATCTATTCTAAATAGTAATTACACTGCACATCCTATTTTTCACACTGAGTGTAATTAATACTATGAACTCCAACTGATCCTGTTTTCTACTACAAGCTTTTGGAGGGCATGCAACTCTTTGGGGAATTCTCTTTGTATAGTGTCTAGTATATTGTTGCAAATAATTAGTTGTTGTAAATGATAATACCTAGTATATTTCTAGCAATAATTAAATGTTATAAATAATACAGATGTTATTATGACAATAAGAATGCTTACAAGAATCTGCAACCATTTCCATAGGAGCTAAAAACTACTGGGGAAACATAATAAATATGATTATATTTGCTCCTAGAAATGCTTCATTCTTCTTTAAGGATTGTGAAGCATCTCCTCTGGGTTCATAAAATGACTGGATTCTTCCAGCTCCAAGAGTGTTTTCAATTTTGTGCTCTCGGAGTCTTCCCGATCCCATTTAGACATGAAGTCCTGTTTATTAACTCAGTGCATGGGTGAGTGTGGACAGATGACATGTTTGTATAATGTCCATGATCGTGGGTTCATCTTTTTTATTTATTTATTTATTTATTTTGATACTGGGGATTGAACTCAGGGCCTTCCACTTGCAAGGCAGGCGGTGGCACCACTGAGCTAAATCCTTGGCCCTTTTGTTTTCCTTTCTTTTTTTGATCATGGGTGTATCTTGCCTTTTCTGGTCAGATGTTCCAGAAGTGACATCAACACCATGTGTATGGCAGATGTGGTGTTTCAGGGTTCCTGTCACATACCTTGGCCATGGATCCAGACAGGGGCACTATCTTGGGATAAGCCCACCAATTGGTCTAGGGCAACCTGGCTCTGGCAATGGAGATATAGAACTGGCACAGGAGTTTCTTATGGCTGTAATTCCTTTATGAGTTTGAGTTGAAAAAATTATATTAATATATTTTCTCCATATCCATTATAATAATTTGTAGATGTGTACCCCTCCCCTGAATGTTTGTCATAATGCATGCTAGGTGGTAAGAATTATTGGATAGTTAGAAAGTTAAGGATCAAGTGGAAAAGGTCAACTTGCATGGACATAAGAAGTATCATATTTGGCTTTTAGCTTTCAACTGAACCCCTTGACTAAAGGTAGACATGAAGGCATATGTGTGCATGCATGTGCTCCAAAAATGCTAAGGGCTCTGGGCTGTGAGGTGGAGTGGTGCTGTCATATGTGTATTTTACCACAATTTTAAGAATTTAAGAATAAAATTGAAACCATGGAGTAAATTATCACAAGGTAAAAAGAAAAAGAGTGAGAAAGGAGGAAAGAATAGAAGAGAGAGAAAAGAAAGAGGAGGAGAGGAGGACAGAGGGAGAGAAAGGAAGGGAAGAAAGGAAGAAGGGAAGGAAGGAGGAAAGAAGGGAAAGGAAGGAAGAAAGGAAATCTCATTACCTCCTATCTTCTTCTGGATCCCATTCTCTCTACAGCAGTGATGGTTCAAAGGGAAGCCCTCATAAATCTCTTAGCCACTTGAGTTTTAATCTGGTGAGAATGGGTCTCACCATCCCAAGACTTCAAAATGAGGTGCATTCACATGGCATTCACCTAGCTAGAAACCAGTCAAGGCCCGCACATGAACAAAAGGGCTGCTTGAGTCTCAGGCCAGCAGGGCACTGATTCTTGCAGTACGTGGCCTGGTGTTTGTGCATTGTTGGGCTAAGGCTGGTCTTTCTCAGAGTGACCTGAGGACTTTACTTGCCCTCGAGAGAAGGTCAGGGCTGGTTCTCATATGTAAAGCACTCATATTAGGATCAAAGACTAGTCAGCCTGCCCCCTCCTCTCTCCTTCCCTCCCTCCCTGCATGTGCATCTCTGTCTCTCTCCCCGCCTTTTTATCTTCATTTTCTTCTTCTGCATCTTCTTCCTTTTATTCATCTTTCTTCCCTACAGTCTTCCTTCTCCCATCTCACATTTCCCATTGGCTTTAGACTTTTTCCCTGCCTGTCTAGTCCCCTGGGGCTATGTAGTTGCAGCACCTGACTAATTTGGGGTTGGTGTCATAATAGAACAAAAGCTGATGATTCATAGCATTCATACAATATACAAGGGTGACATATCTACCCGTCGTTAAGCTATGTGTATTGTTTTCTTTTATTTCTTGCCTTGTTTCCTTCTATGCTTGACCATCAAAACATTTATGAACAGTTGTTCTAGAAAACTGAACCTAATGAAAGCTATTTGTCCTTTTTCTCAGGAGGGAGACACTCCAAAAAAGGCTGCCTCTGCCACCGTCACTGTCACCAACACTGCTATTGCCACTGCCACTGTCACTGCTACTGCCATTGTCACTGCCACTGTCACAGCTACTGCCACCACTACTGCCACGGCCACTACTACAACTACCACCACTACTATTTCCACCATCACCTCTACTATCACTACTGGCCTCATGGACAGCAGTCACCTGGAGATGACATCCTGGGCAGCCCTGCCTCTTCTGTCCAGCAGCAGCACTAATGTTCGGAGACCCAAGCTCACTTTCGATGACTCGTATGTTGTCCTGGCGTTATCACGGACACAGTTTGACAGTACTGATTGGGGGTGGGAGTGTGGGCAGTCTGGCTTTTCAAGTGCCGTGTGTGTTTCATCCCACATAAGACCTTAGCATCCTGTCCTGTAGCCTTAAAAGTATATTCTCCCTTCACATAAACACCTCTGACCCCACTGAGAAATTTCCTTGGCTCATTTTAAACATGAAACTTTGTTACTGTTACAAAGGCAAGCGCTTCCTCTTGTAGGCTTGTGTGTGTGTGTGTGTGTGTCCTTTCATAATCACGTCCTCGTATGTATGTAGATTTAGAGATAGGTTTTCTGTGACCTATTTGATAGCTGTAATGATTAGGGTTGGAGGATGTGGTTATTTATCCTAATGGGCCATTATGCACTTCAGATTTCATTTACAAAATTATTTTGAGGTTGGTTTATAAAGCGAATGACAGCATTAGCCTGCCTTTTTCAGGACATTGTACAGGAATGGATTCATAGCAAATAATGTTGGCGACTATTTAGTCTTTTGGTGAAAAGATGAGCCACTGGTTTGTAAAAGAGCTTGTTTTGTTTGCTTAGGGTTCACAATGCTGATTATTACATGCAAGAGGCTAAGAAGCTGAAGCACAAAGCGGATGCACTGGTAGGTTTCCTTCCTCTCATTGCTTTGTTCTTACCACAGATTATGCTTCGAAAGAAAGCAGGAAGACCCTTTACCAACAAGGTCAACTTTCAGCAGCACAACCCAAGCCTGCTATGCAATGCATTGGCACTCCAGCATGGTGCTATTAGAAGTGCTTCATTCCTTAGCATAGTAACCCCCACATTTATTTGAGCTGGGTTCCCCTATCATTCTTGTTTCCCACTGTGTTCTCCTTTACCCCCTGACTTCAGAAGTTCATTGTCATTATATTTAAAATGAATTTGAAATGGCATTTGAAATACCCTGGAGATGAAAGACACTCCCATTGGGCCCAATAAACCAGAACTGGTGTGGGGAGCAGAGGGTGTGGGAGCGGAGGGTGTGAGGGCTGAGTAACTGGCCTCAAAACCTGACTTTGGGAAACTCCGATCTGCAGAAAAAGCTCAGCTTCTTGCTGCATTTGATGGTGTGTTCCCAGAGGGAGGCCCACAGCCACACTGGGATCCTGAGCAGAGAAAGACAGTGCTGTCATCTGGATTTCCCAAGGGTCTTGGCAACTTAGACTAGTGCTGAACTCAATATACCAAACTGACTTAACTGATCCTCTTAATGGTGGGCCTCACCTACATGGTATAATCACTTAGGAAGCTCAGGCTTTACCCTAGACCAACGTAATCAGAATTTCTGGGACTAGAAACTGAAGCTCCCAAACTGAAGCTCTCCAAGTGATTCCCGAAAGCAGCTATTTGATAAGGACTGTCCTAATTGACTAAACCTAAGACTAATTAGAAGTATCAGTTCAACCGTCTGTGAGAAAACATAACATCCTACATCACTGCATTGTGTCTAGCCAGGACTCAGCTGTGTTCATCACTGGGGAGGCTGGGGTGCAATATCATGACAGCCTCTGTGCTACAACTAGTGTGTGGCCAGCATCAACTGCCCATGACCCTTGTATCTGCTCCTCCCTTACTTTGTGTCATTTTTCTCTCATGGTCCAAATTGCTTAGCTATTGTCTATAGCTAACCTTCCTGTGGTGTAATTTGTCTCTTACTTCTAAGACAAAAATGACAAGGCAAGCTCAAAGCCAGTTCCAGTAGATACCAGGCAGATGATGCCTGTGACCATTGTATGGGTGGCAAGAGATTTGAAAGGTGGCAGTGCTGCTGGCTGAAAGACCAGAGGTTTTCTTTTCTTTTTCTTTTTGGTACCAGGGATCGAACTCAGGTCCTTGCACTTGTGCAGCAGGTGGTGAAACCACTGAGCTAAATCCCCAGCCCTGACCAGAGGTTTTCTCCAAATGTCCCCAACTCCACAAAATTTCAGAAGTGCTCTGGCGCCTGCCCTCTATCAAAATTGGGGCGCAGAAGCACAGAGATGCTCCCTTGACAAGCTGTTACTTGAGCTGATGGCTGGGATGGTGCATGAGACCACATAGGTGAGCCATTTGAAGAACAAAAAATCAGAGCCACAGAAATATATGCAGATGATTAAGAATTAATAGAATGCCAGGCACAGTGTTGCACATCTGTAATCTCAGCTACATGAGAGACTGAGGCAGAAAGATTCTGTTTGAGGTCAGCCTGGGCAACTTAAAAAATATGTCCCAAAATAAAAAATATGAAAGACTAGGGTTGTAGCTCAGTGGTAGAATGTTTGCCTTGCATGTACGAGGCCCTGGGTTCCATAACCAGGACCCATTCCCAACAAAGAAAGAATTGACAACACTTTACCTTCCGGGTTCTGTTTATATATGTACCTCTAAGTCACTTTGAGTATAGTCCATCTAGAGGATGCATTCTCAGTTGGGGAGCTCTGCTCCCATGAGAAAAATTGGTTCTTAAGCAAGACTTCAAAACCTTAGATATTGCAATGAACTGCAATCTCATTGGTGTTCAAATTTCCTCAGGGGAAGTTAGGCATGGTTGTATATGCCTGTAATCCCAGCACTTGGGAGACTGAAGATGAAGGAACACACATTTAAATCCAGCCTGGATGACTTTGAGACCCTGTCCCATAATTAATTAATTAGTTAATTAATTAATAGATAAATGGGGCCGGGGATTTAGCTCAGTGGTTTCAACGCCTGCTGCGCAAGCGCAAGGACTCGAGTTTGATTCCCAGTACCAAAAAACCAAAAAAACAAAATAGATAAATGGTTGACCATAGAAATGGAGCTTAGTGAGAAGGCCCTGGGTTCAATCCATAATATCATAAAAAATTAATTGGGGGAACTTAAAAACCTCTTTCAGGTTTGATGACAATGTTAAAAAAAATAAGGTTGAGGCACACTCAGAGGTATATTTTGGCCCATCTTCTCTCTGTAATAGGATTGGAAGCACCCTTGCAGTTCAAGCCCTTCGATTTATGATTAGATAAATAACAGAGGCCTAGGGATATGATCTGCCCATTAACTGACACTATGGCTATGTCATTTTTTTTTCTCTGAACTCAGTTTGTTCTCCTTTTGGAGAAGATGATTTTGTGTGTGTGTGTGTGTGTTTGTGTATTTGTGGAGACTGAACCCAGGGCCTTCACATAGAGCTACATCCCCAGACCTTTTTTATTTTTTATTTTGAGGCAGGGTCTTGTTAGGTTGCTAAATTGCCCATCCTGAGCTTGAATGTATGAACATCCCGCCTCAGCCTCCCAGAGTGCTGGGATTACAGCAGTGTACCACCACACCTAGCTTGGGGCTAGATGATCTTTCAGGATTCTTCCAGCTATGGGTTTGTGCATAAAAAGTCACTTTCAAAAATCAAGATGAAAAATTAATTTCCAAATGGGAGAACCACAATGCCTGAGGAAATAATCTTGTAAGACAAGAGAGACAGGAGGTAGTTTGCATACGCATGCAGAGGTTTTCGTAAAACCATGTTGAATTTGTTTGACACCAGTACTTTTCCACAACAGCTGCAGAAAGGACACCACAGAATTCCTTCAGTACATGAAAGCTAAAGAACATTTACTGTAAAGAGTCATTGACAATGAGAGTCTGTAGGACTAGTAACTAATCGTTTTATAGTTATATTTAATCTTTTCCCAGAGACAGCTCCTCTGCCAGTTTGAGAATTGAAACTTTCACAGTTGCATAGAAAATATTTTGATAAAAAGGTATACAAGAAAATTAAAATAGCTACATCTGTATTAAATTGGTTCTTTTAAATAAAATACCATATTAGTGGAAACCTTATATCCAGCTATCAAAAATTGAAAATGTTAAATCCTGTTATAAAGTACTCACTATAAATGTGTCATATATAATATTCATTACACATGAAAAAGAAATCAGTATGTCTAAATCAGTTTAATCGTGACCATTATCAGGGCTAAAACCTTTTGCGATAAAATTTTACTAAACTAAAATATTTAGTGGTGCTATAATTTTTGGCTTTTTGACATGCTATTCCAACCCATCATTTACAATGAAAGTGATGTGGTTATTGTCAACAGTCGTACTACAGCTTCACATTCTTCATGACAATAACATCAATCTGTAACTCTCCTCCTGGGGATGGGGTCAGTGCACTCACAGGGACTGGACATGTTGAGTGCCCATAAGGCTTACAAAACATAGTTTAGTCACCAGCACTGTGTAAAGGACACTGCAGCGACCAGCCCGTTTAATACATTTAGTGATTGCAAACTAGTCACAGCACTGATTTGGCTTCTGGTTCAGGAAAACGACAATGATAATAGCAACCCTAATACCACCAACCACATGGGATTCATGGGATTCCTTGGCTGCAGTTTCTTCTTCTCAGCCAGCCTCATGATAACAAAACCTGAATCTAATTCCTTCCTCATCACAACCAATTCATACCTTGCCTGCTCTGCTTATCAGGGTTTCTCAGCCTGGTATCTCTGCCAGCTAATTCTTCTTTGTGGAATGTTTAGCAGCATCTCTGGTATCTGCCCCATAGGTGCCCCATGTCCCCAGTGGTGACAGCCAAAAGTGGTTCTAGACATTGCTAAATGTTCCCCAGGGGAAGGAGATAAAATTATCCTCAGTTGCGAATCACGTGTTTAGATGGAGAAAAGAAGAGTATCATGTTGACAAGGTGATTTTCCCGTTTTAGTTCGAGAAATTTGGCAAAGCTGTGAATTATGCTGATGCTGCCCTCTCCTTCACCGAATGTGGCAATGCCATGGAGCGCGACCCTCTGGAAGCCAAGTCCCCGTACACCATGTACTCTGAGACTGTGGAGCTCCTCAGGTGAGTGGTCTTTCTGCGATTATCTTCCTGAGCTCATTTCAGCCGGAATTAGAAGCTGTGATGGTTTTTTAAAATATCACTCCCACGTATTAATGATATATCCAAGGCATCTTCTTTAGAAACCATCATAATTAGTTCTCACCATTTTATTAATGTCACAGAAAATTTATAAATGATGGCCACTGCCTTTATAAATTATCCCCTTCAGAGGTTATAACGTGGGTCTTATAATTTGTGATATTCATAAAATTAAAATGGAAACAGCAGATAGCAGTAAGAATCATCATCTCGCGTTTGGATCGACCTGTCTTTTCAAAGGTACAGTTTTATAATTCAAAACAAAGTGGTGCTCTCAGGATTTCTATTACAAGCTGTGTTTTCTAAGAATTTCAGTCTTGGTTATTAAAAAGGGAGGGGGTACTGTTCCAACTCCAAATCGGCATAGAAGGCCGCAGGTGTGGAGCAGGCTTTCTCTGCATCTGGGATAAGAAAAACACACAGAGTGTTGGCAGGGTTAGGGCAGAGATGAGAGGGTGAGAATAGAAAAGGGTATATTAATTCCACGCATTATTGGTTTCATTTACATTTTAAATGAAATTTTCTGGCCTGTTGGTGTTGGTGGAGTAGAATTTATGGGAAATTTAAAAAAATTGTAGAAGCAGATGACGATGGGGTAGGAGAAGAAGAAATATCCACTCTGATCTTTTCCAGTGATTTGCAAATGTTAGTAAAAGAATGTAACATATCCCGGAATACTAGGTAAGTAGCATCGTTCAGAGGAAGAAGTAATTGTCACTTTATTTTAATAGAAGGAGCAGTTCTTTACCTGAGAGGCCCCTCTTTTCCACTCCCCTCTGGCTCAGTCACTCAAGTAATGCCAGGTGTGGTTTATACTCTTGTGCTTTTAGCTGTATGAACTGTTGCAGATCTGAGGATACTTGTACCTAAAGCTTCAGCCAAATATTGGACAGATTTAATGTGCACATTTTCCAGTGAAGTATTCCAAAAGATGATCATTCTGGTCAAAAATTATAATGATTCAAAAATTGAGGGAGAACATTAATGAACAAACACAGAGTCAATTTATGCTCTCTAGTCATCGAAATTGAAAGACATGTTAAATTAACAAGAAAATGTGACAATGTTCGTACCTAGCATTAGTAGAAAAAAGAAAACAAATCATGACGAACTGAGCCTCTCCTACACTGCAGAGAGGAGTAGAAATGGATCAGTGGAGAATGAGAGCCATTTGGCTCTGTGTAGGAAAAGCTATACAAGCCAGCATTTATGTCTTTTGATACATACTTCGACTTCCGGAAACTGAATTTCCTCTATTGAAGAACATAATTGTAACTGTGCAGCAAGTTATCTGTCTGGTGTTCAGTTTGTATATATATATATTATATATATATATATATAATATATATATACACAATTAGAAGCAAACCAATAATAGAAGAGTAACTACATCATCTAATATCAAACAATACTTTGCAGTCATTGCAATAAAATAATGGTGGAAAGACTAAGCAGCACATGAAAATGTTTATAAAATCAAGCCTAGGAGTGTGGCTCAGTGTTAGAGCACTTGTCTAGCATGTGGGAGACCCTAGGTTCCATCCCTAGCACTGAAAAAAAGAAGATAAAACTCAAGGTGCAGAATGATATGCACATGACAATGTTGACCATGAAAAGGTCATATATAGCTGGATCCAACTGGAAGGGAAATGATAGCTGTAATAGGGAGGTAAGAATCTGGGTGTTTCCTCTCTGTACATACGATTTTTGTTATTAATTTCTTTTGAAAGAAAATACATGTTCTCAAAAATATAAAAGCAAAATACCAAATTTTATTGTGTGGCCAAAGTGTGAAGTAAATCACTAAGTAATATTTATTTCCATTAGAAAACAGTTCTTTTGCCTTGTTTCCAAAAATTTCTTTTCTTCTCAGCATGACTTATTTTTTCATTATATGATATTTTACTCCCCGGGGATGTATATTTCAATGGAACCTGGTGAAAGTCAGAGTTTTTGGTATTCATTTTAAAATCAATATATTTAAATTTGATTTTGAAGTAATTATGTGGAGCTGTGGAAACTCATAGTTCTTGTGTCTCCTTCACACAGGTTCCTCCAAGGGGAACATCTTGCACAACTGTGGTACAATTGTGTGGTACAGGGTGTTGGCACTGACACAATCCATAGACTGTTCAAATTTCCCCAATTTTTTTTTCAGATTTTCTCAGTTTCTCATGTGCCCATTTGTGTGTCTTATCTGCATGTTTTATATTTTCTATAAGTTGCATATATGGATGCTTTTTAAATGAGAGAATTATCAGTTGGGAATAAAACGAGTTTAAGCAAGTAGGTCTTCTGGTCCATTTAAGCAATTGAAACTCCACTATCAAGTCACTTCAAATGTGGCTGCAATTAGAGGGTGACTGTAATATGAACATAGTTTTTAGTAGTGCAATATTATGTTGAAGAGATTTTTATTATTCTCTCCCCGGCAGTATACTGGCTATGGAGAGAAAGCCCCATTTTCTTCATTCAAGTAATTATAGTTGCTCTGAGCCCTGGGCATCTGCAATGGAAATGTATTTGCGAAAACAAGTGGGCATCACAGTGACTTGACATTTCAGTGATCCAGCTGTCAAGAAAAGTCAGATTTATTGCATAATACAAATCCCTTTGCTTAATATTGCAATAACAGAAGAGACCCACATGAAGTTCGCAAGTCCTTTTGTTGGAAAATGTTCAGGCAACAGAACTACAGCAGGAACCCTGAAAGCAGAGCAGACAGAAGGCTGAGGAGGTCCAAAATCTTGGGGCTTGAGCCTGGGGTCCCCAGTTGGAAGTGAGCCATTGGGTAGGCAAGAGGGGCAGTCTGCAGGCTCTCCTTTACCTTCTCGTAAATGACAAGTAGTCCAGGCTGCCACCTGCTCCTGCACTTGAAACTTCCTTCTGCCACACTGAACTCCATTACTTACTCTACCACAAGGACCTGTGAAATTGCATTAAAGCTCAGACAATGATTTTATGCAATGAACTGATTTTCAAGAATCTAAATGCCCAGAATGGAATGTGCTTGGGTAGAAAGAAAATGGCAACTACTCAACCTTTCATCACCTCAGTGTGGAACAGTAACAATTAAAGAGAATGGCAAGACAAAATATACAAGGACCATAAATTAAAGGTGCTTAGACCTTCAAATGCTGTGAAATCAACCTTCCTGTAAATTAAGAAAACACCACTTTCTTTAAGAATATATTCAAAACCAAGCCATTAGAAAAGACCTTTTAACTGTGTGATCAAGATTTCCTTGTGCCCATGTGAAACACTGTTGTTTATTATTTACATCGGGTGTCATAAACTAAGCAGAGACTGACATTTTTGTCCATCCTTCATTGAAAACCAATGATGTCATTTAGCTACAATGTTCCTAGAAATGATTTTGCCAGCATTTAGACACACTCAAGCTCGCGGTGATTCCACAGCACCGTTCTAGCACATGGGCTTATGATTTTGCTGACTTCTCCAGAGCTTAGTCCTGGATGTCACATCAGCCCTGTTGTCCTGCCCCAAGAAAATGTGGGGCTAATGCACTCAGGCTGTCAGAACACCACCTTCTTGGGGCTATGTCTGAAGGGTATTCCAAAGTCCACTTGAATTTTTCCTTTCTCTCCAAAGGTATGCAATGAGACTGAAGAACTTCGCAAGCCCCTTGGCTTCTGATGGGGACAAAAAGCTGGCAGTATTATGGTGAGTCCCTGCCTCCCATGGAGACCACAAGGAAGCAGCTGAAATACCACAGAAGGATTTGAAACCTCCAGATCAACTTGAGCTGCTTTCCTCAAATCGCCATTCTTATTTTCCCCTGAACTGTTAAAGGCTAACTAATGGATTGTTTTCATTGATTAAACACTTATGCTCCTAATTTATACCCTTATCAAAGTGTGGTTTTAATGCTCCCCTCTTCTTTTTAAAAAATGTTCTTTATGTACTTATGTTGTCTAATCATAGGTGAGAATCTGCAACATATGAATCATTTTTTATAGGTTTCCTTAGGCACTAGCATTAACAATCCTTTCATTATCACTGCAGCTACCGATGCTTATCACTTCTCTACTTGAGGATGTTTAAACTGAAGAAGGACCATGCTATGAAATACTCCAGATCACTGATGGAATATTTTAAGGTAATCCTTATTTTGTATAATTTATAGGTACAGGGTAGTAAAATCACTAATGAAACATGGCAGGCGTATTACTGAATGGCAAATGGCAAAGGCAAGATTATTGCTGTCAAAGGCTTAACCTCTTTCATCCTGCCTGGCCATGACCCTCCCACCCCTCCCTCAGGGCTCAGCAGAGAGCTCCCATCCATCCGGGATGCACCTGCTGATTTCTGGCTGAGAAGGTAGAATAGTGCAATCCTCTGACTATTTTCTACCTTTGGCAGCCTCTAGGTTGTAGTCAGAGGGATGTCGCCCCTACCCAGTTATAGGATGGGCACAGTTTGTGTCTCTAGGTATGGCCAGTCTCTTGTTAACCAAGACTTGAGCCTAGGATTTTTTCAGCAGTAAGAGAAGTCACTGTGGTTGCCCTGGCTCTGGGTAGACAGCTACAGTGCTGAAAGCTCTTTACCCATGGGGCATCTTGGAGTGCAGTGGTTGCACTTTAAGACAATTGATCACCTTGGTTACCAAAACAAAGGCAGACAAATAAAGCTACCATCTAGGTAGCTGGCAGTTTTCATTTGCAAGCAAAATGTTAAAAGACAACTGCCACAAAATGCAGTGCCAAAATTTGGGGATGAGCCCGCCAAAACTTGCAAGCACTAGCCAGGTGCTAGCTAGGAATGGCTACTATACCTTCTAACAGTGCTTCTGTCCTCCAGTGCTAGAAAGGATTTGCTGGTCCTCTCCCTAGCACACCTTTTGCAAAAGGGGGCCAGGCTGGATGCCTTGACATAGTGGAAGAGCATCAGCTGGGCTGTGTCTACTGAGAGCAAGCCTGAGACTCAATGCCACACGTGTCCTGACCAACTGTGATTCTTGAGTTTCAGCCTGATCCCTGTCCTATCATGGTGATGCCAAATGTCAACTTTCCCTCCGATTCACAAAGCATGGCCATGGAAATACAGGAAGCCAATTCTTTACACCAGGCCAGTTGTATCAGAGGAACATAAGGATGTTCAGCCTTCCATGTTCCATTGCATTATAGCCCAGGACTGGTTGCATTGCTAAACAAGTCCTCAGCCCTGAAAATTTGCATGTAAACATAGCAAGTCAAGATGCTTCCTGAAAACAACCCAAAAAGTATTGCTTGGTTCTGGCACATTCTTGGGATATCACAAATTATAGCCCACCCTGTATCCCAGGGAAAAAGTTTGCAACTGGAGCTAAAGGTGAAAAACTTACTTGTACTCTGAAGAGCTTGTTTTGCAGAATAAATTTCAGATGAGGATAATTAAACCACTTCTTGGAGAACCGAGTCTGATTTAACTGGGCCTTTTAGTATATGAGATCTTTCATCAAGTGACTTTCATGGTCCTGATTGGAGCCCACTAATTATCCTAACCAGCTATTTTCATCGAGTGTGCGTCGTGGTGTGCTGACGTGCACATACATCCCAGCTCTGCATCCCGAAATGCTGCAATCAATATTAATGTACTCTAAATCACACTTCCATCTGTTTCTGAATTAATAAAACACAAAATAGATGTCCTTATTTCCCTCTCTCTCTTTCTCTCTTTTTTAGCAAAATGCTTCAAAAGTCGCTCAGATACCATCTCCCTGGGTAGGCAATGGAAAGTAAGTATTTTAGAAAAATTGTTTTTGCATGGAAATGAGTGACTGAATGGACCCCGAGTATTTTGCTCTGACAACTCAGGAGTGAAAGTCAATTTCAAGACAGTCATTTATGTGCACAGAGAATTCTAGCCAAGTATGTTGATGGCAAGACAGAAAAGTTTAAAATGATGAGGTTCCAAATTCTTTAACTATTTGAACTTTAAGCCAAATAATGACCGTAGAAATGTTTGCTAAAGAGATGGCTAGCATGATGCCATCTCAAGGAGGCAGGGTCAAGTTAACTCTGCTGCAGTGACTTGTCAATGATTTGCTCAGTCATGAAAGACCAATGAAATATTCATCGATATATGGTAAGAGCTGTTTAATAAAACCAAATGCATAATAGAGCTGAAAATGTGAAGGGACTTAGCCAATTGTCTGAGCCTTCGTGATGATTTTTATATTAATACTAAAATACCACGACCTAAAATATAAAAGTGCCAATTCTGATGCCAAGCTGAGGCTCAGTGACCTCCCCCGGGTTCACAGCTTTAGTTAGAGCTCTCTCTGTTGGAAGCCTCATTGGGGCTTCAGAGTGCTGGTGCAGGAGTCCAGAAGACATTGGCCTGGGCCTGAGCTGCCCTTCCCTCATGAGAGAGTTGAACCTATCCTCTAGCTTGTTTCTCTTTCTCTAAAGTGGAAGGGCTGGACCTCATCTCCGTAACAGACGTTCCTAACACAATCCTGGTTGTGCCTGTGCCCTGAACCGGCCGCATACCTCTGTGAACTCGCCTCAGCATCCATGTCTCCTTTGATTCTAAGCCCTCCCTCCCTGCGCCAAGCCCACTTCCCACCAGTAGTGGCAAGGGAAACTAGAGGACTGTGGACAATAAGTTCTCAAAGCACCTGCTTTAGAAATTCAAGCTGCTTTTTCAATTTCTCATCATTTCAATGTTCTTGCATCTCTGAACAAAACACTTTCTTCAAGAGTAATGTTGTCTCCACTGCCACTTTATAAATATCTACAAAGCGTACTCCGAAGCAGTGGGACAATGAACTCTACTTTGAGATCATAAAAACATTCAGAGCAAGGGAACAGATCCATTGAAAACTACACATTAACTCAATTACTGTATTGAAAGGAAGCACCGTTTAAATTGTTGAATTAGGTCCTACTCTTACATTGATGAACAAAAGGGAAAGAATGCTTCTCTCTGGAAGTTCAGAAAATAAAAATAGCCAGTGAAAGGCCCACAGAAAGCTATTTTCCCTGAGTACAGAATGAAGCAAGGGCAAGGTCAGGTAAGCAGCTATTAAAGGATCATTGGGAAAAAATTTTTTTTTTAAATTTTGAAATGAAGGAATTCAAACACATTCTAAGCTTGTGAAGTTACATTAAAGCCTCCTGAAATGATTTTTAAGCAGCTTCTGTCTGAAGAAAGCACACTTTCTTTACTTCCTTTGGTAGGCTGGTGAGCTTTTGAATGAGGCAACTCCAAATAGTCACCCAGGGGTTATATCCCGTTCATTCAGCAGGCACTTCAGGTGCATCTGCTTTATGGCAGGCCCTGGGAACGGCACTGGGGACACAGAGATGGATGGCATGTGGTCCCTCTATGCCAGAAGAACACAGTCCAGTGGATAGAGGTGACAAAGTGCTGAGGAAGGCCAGGAGGATGAGTTTGGGCCTTCCTGCATGGCCAGAGATGGCTCCTTGCCTACAAGCCAGACTGTCCTGTGAATGAGGTTTCTCAGCGAATGAGGATGCTGGCTCCTGTCAAGGGCTCCTCTCCACACTTCCAGGGGCAGCACTCCCAGGCTTCAAATCCTCCTTGGCTCACTGGCAATGAGGAAGGATGTTCGCCAGAGGTGCTCATGCCCACGGCCCCCTGCATGAGGGCCCTACAGGAAAGTGCATAGAGAGGTGAGCAGAACATTGAGAATAGACCGTCAGGAGCAGAGATGAAAAATCTGCTTGATATAGGGCAAGGATGAGCAAACTTGTTCTGTAAAGGGCCAGATACTGCATATTTTGAGCTTTGTAGGCCCAAAGGCAAAAACCAAGACTATTATGTGGAAGAATTTAAGAGCAAAAATAAAATAAAATTCACACAACAGTTTTGTATGTACTGACGAAATATAATAACCAGTAAAATTTTTGAAACACAAGCCTACTAATAAGTAGAATGGAATTCTTTTTACAAATAACGTTTTGCTTAATTGGGTATAAATGTAGTGTTCCTTCTCACCAAACCGATTGGAAATGTTCATCTTTTCAAACTATCTTATAGTTCACAGGCCAAACAGAAACAGGAGGCAGGCCAGACTGGCAGACCCATTGATAGAGAGTTCTGGAAGCCCAGAGCAGAGAGTTGAAATGGGCTGGGCAATAGTCTCACGTGTTACAAAGGTATAATACAAAAAGGAGGCAACTGAATTTTGAAAGAAGAGGCCATCTGAGGCCATCAGAGAGTGGTTTCAGTAGAGAGGGTGTGGATTCCATGTTGACGGTGTGAGAAGCAGGGATATCCTCACTTGTTTGAGGCCTTGGCCAGTCCAAAGGATGCCAGGGTCTGGTAGACATTGGAGGGGCCATCCAGGTCAGGCAAAAACTTCTCCCCAAGCTTGGAGAGGGCTCTGCTGGTGTGAACATAGACGACCCAGGAAATAAACTAATGTGTACACAGAGGTGCAATGTGGGTGGACACACGTCTGATGAAAGAATTTGAGGTGACATGGTGGAATGGAAAGAGGAGGAGCTTTGGAGGGAAGCGTATCTGCTGTCAAATCCTGGCTCTTTGGGTGAATTGCTGTGTGGCTCTCTGGAAGAGGCTGAGCTTCTAAGAGACTGTGGCACCAGAAACTTCCCTGTAGAGTTTCCTGGAGGATTAGAGATAATACTGATGAAGCCCTGAGAACTATGCTTGCTGCCAATAGGTGGTCAACGAATGTGGCTGTAGCTGCTACCACAGTCATTGTTGACATTATAACCTCTTTATTTGAAAAACATAAGTAATCCTTCCCCTTTCACTCCTACAGCTCTTGGTCTATGCACTCTTGTGGCACTTACTCTATATTGACTGAAAATAATGATTTTGCTCCTCTAGTAAACTATTTTCTCTTCTTAAATAAAGAGCCATTCATCTTTTCACTCACCAAATATTTACTGAGTACCTACCATGGATGAGACACTCTTCCTGGCCCTTTGCAAGCATATCCACTGTCCTTGTGCTGTACAGGTTGCTCTCTTTCTACTCTTCAGAGTATTTTGTAGGTAACAGATACTAAGTAAGGAGTAGGAGAAATTCATTCATCCATTCAGTTGGTGTTCACTGAGTCCATATTATGTGCCAGGCACTCTTCTAGATGTTGGAGTATAGCACAAGATGAAAGAGTCAAAAATCTTTGCCCCTATTGAAGTCACATTCTGTTGGGGGAGAAAGACAATTAAAAATATGCAACACACTACATTGATAGTAAATGCCATGCAGAAAATAGAAGCAAGGAACTAGGACAGAAAGGGCTGCTAAGGAGAAGCAAAGGGGCCACTGTTCAGTCTTGAATAGGCGCGCTTGGAAAGGATGATGGTAAAGTGTGCCTTGCAAATATCTGGGAGAAATGCCCCCAAGGAGAAAGAAGTGAGTGTCAGGTGAGTTCCAGAACAAGCAAGGGGCTAGTGTGGCCACCGGTGGGAAGAATGTTTATGGAAGAAGTGGTGAGAAGTGTGTGCTTATGTGTGCATGTTCGTTGACCTTCGCCTGGGAAGTACAGGGGAAAAGGACAAGATCTATGAAGAGAGTCCAGAAGGGAACAGCAGGGGTACCCCTCGCGGTGGCCAGGGCCAGCCTGGAGTTGCACAGCATGCCAAGGTGTGTCACAGTCCCTTAGTCACAGTGTCACTTTTCCTTTTCATGGTTGCATTGTGCTGTGCAGCCCTGCTTGTCAGAGCGGCGGATGATAGACCCTAGTTCAAGAACAGTGAAAACACTCCAAAACAAACCCTTGCTCTTCCTGCCTCTCCTACTGAATATCTCAAAGAAAGAAAGAAAGGACTAGAAGGAAAAGAAAGCCGCTCAATAACATTTCAGTGTAATAACCCAAAAAATGTTTTTAATTGACATACAATAATCATGCATATTTATGAGATGCAGTGTAATAATTCCACACATGTAGACATGTTTAAAGATCAAATCAGAGTAACCAACATTTCCAGCTTCTTAAACATGTGTCACTTCTTCCTGATGGGAACTTTGAACTTCTCTCTTCTAGCTGTTTACAAAATATACATGTTGTTTTAAACTGTAGCACTATTGTGCTGCAGAATGGGAGAACTTCTTCCTCTTATCTAACTGGCCCTTGGTACCTGTTATCCAACCTCTCTGTATCTCTCCCTTCCTAGCCTGTAATAACTATGATTCTACTTTCTGCTTTTATGAAGTCAACTATTTTGCTTCCATATATGAGTAGAAAAGAGCTTTTCAAAATGTCTGAGGTAAAGAGAGGTGAATGGTTTTCCCTTGTAACTTCTGGACATGATTGGAAATCCCTGAATCAAACTTTTGTTTTAGTCTAGGAAAGTAAGGCCCAACAAGGTCATTCTGGGGAACAATTTTGCAGCAGGGCTAAGTCTAGAATCTAAATCTCTCTGGATTCCAGTACCACAGTCTCTTTTTCAACATTTGTGGCACCTGACAGTGTTGTCATTTTCACTAGAGATTACAAATGAGAAAATATTCCTTTCTTGCCATAAATTGACATTTAAGACTTAATGACCACTGCTGATGAACAAGAAAATCGCATTCACAGCCTAGAACAATAAAGAAACCCAGCCTTCAGAACTTGTTTTGTCATTAACAAGCCCTTCTATGCTGAGGTCCCTTACCTTCGGCATCTCCCCATCCTGCTCCTATCTTGAGAAAAAAAGTCTTTTTATGAATAAGTCAGAAAATATCTCAGAAATCATAAACATAGCAGGAAACCCCTCACATGTTCTTAAACCAGACAAGTACAGAGTAAGTGCGAGGATGCACTTCCCCCTGAGACTAGACTCTACAGAAGATATACTGTCGATGGAAGCGCTTCCAGGGGCTCCGGTGGCCATGGGCTCAGTGTGTGTGAATCCCCAGGAGGGCATTTCAGCTGTGATTGTTCCTGCTGCTCTCAGAGCTCCTCAGTAGCACTCCAGCATTTGGGTACGTTGTGATTGCTGTTAGCCCAAATCAGATGTGCGCTCAGCCTGACAGGGTGTGCATCCATTCTGTGAGCAGGTGTGGGCTCTGAGAAACACAGCCATCCTGAAAATCCAGGGTTGCCAACTGCAGCAGCTGGTAAGGGGCTGTGGGGCGGGGATGAGATGGGCCTCCTTGATGATGTGCTGGGGTGTGGATAAGGTTCTTTCAAACATGCAGACTCCAGGTATTCCAAACATGGACAGCCTTCTGGACTTCCCTCCCTCCTCCTTTCTTTCCTTCCCTTTTACCTCCCTCCTTCCCTGCCCCCCCCTTTCTTTCTCTCTTTTCTTCTTTCTTTCTTTTCTTTCAGGGGAAGGTCTTGCTGAGCTCCCCAGGCTCTCCTCAAACTCCAGGCCTCAAACTCTCACCCCAGCCTCCAGAGTAGCTGGGACTATAGGCATGCACCATTGTACCCGGCTTCCCGTTTCTTTTACTTCCTCAAAATCTCCCTTGGTAGAGTGGTTCATTTGCCCAGGAAGTGTTTCAGTGTGTGATTGAAGGCAGATAGACAGGATGATGAGCACATAGACCTTACTGCTGTGCCAGAGATGCCACCGATGTGTTAAGGGTTGTCCCTGGGGAAGTCAGCAGTTGGCCAGCCTAAGCCCAGGCCCTGGAAGAAAAATTACCCCCATGCTGAGTGCAGCCAGACGGTAACTCCTTGTTTCTGATGTTGAAGAATGAAATAAAATTCTGCATCCAAACACTAGTACTGCCCAAAGTAGGAACTCTGAAGCCTTCTTTTTACAAGCCGGCATGTGGGTGGACAGTCATCAATTAACCATTCATCTCTGTAGTATGTCTTAAAGAATCCTAAAGAATTCTACATTTTTCCGGCTTCCCCAGTATTGCTCCTTGGAGGACTTTTAAGAACGGCACTGGCCTTATTGTGGTAACTGTATTTGGAACAAACTGTCATTGTGGTTTATACAAAACACTTTGATAATAGACCAATATTGCACATCAAGTTTTTTTAACTGCCAGTAGCCATTCTGGCAGCCAATAGAGAAATCATCATAGCTCTGAGCTATTTCTTTCTCTCAAACATTGCAACACTTATATGTATTCAAAGTGAGCACTACATTTGTGGGTAGAATTAATGCCAAAGATTCACCCAGTGCTGTCTGTATTTGAAGACAAAAGCAGCAGTGTTCATGGAGCCCTCAGTGATTGTCAGAGGCAGTTGAGGGCTTCAGTGTTTTAGGTTAGAAATGGCCCAGCACTGGAGCCCAGGGACAGTTAGTCAGATGAAGTGCAGTGGGTGGGGTGATGATAAGCTCCCTCTACACCAGTCTCTGGAGAAGGCCACTGTGCTGACAAAGACTGCACGGTGTGTTCTGGGACGAGCCACTAGGTGTGGGGAAAAACTACCATCCAATCGGTCTTCAATCCTGTTCACCACACTCAACTTTGGTGTGGCAAATGGTATTCTTAGGAGATCCCAGTGTGTCCAGGGTGGCCTAGAAGCCTGCCGTCACTCTTCCCTGCCAGCCTAACACGATGTGCTTCTTTCCGTTCCCCAGGAACACTCCTTCTCCAGTGTCTCTCAACAACGTCTCTCCCGTCAATGCAGTGGGGAACTGCAACAACGGCCCCGTCACCATCCCCCAGCGCATTCACCACATGGCTGCCAGCCACGTCAACATCACTAGCAATGTGCTGCGGGGCTATGAGCACTGGGACATGGCTGACAAGCTGACAAGAGAGAACAAAGGTATGCTCGTCTGCTCTGCCCATGTGGCACAGACCATCATTGACTCACCTGGGCTTTGAAGGACTTAGGGTTTACTTGGTGGCCTTCTTTCACTTTCTCTCATCTTCAAGGCTTAGATGAGAGAAGACTGGCTCTGGGCTGACACAGTGACCTATTTTTGCAGAAAGAGCGAATAAAGCCTGGAATCGGGCTTTCCTTTAGTGCTTAAATGAATCCGAGCTGTGATGTATTGGCAAATAATTGTATCAGATATTACTTAGTGACAAGTATCAACAGAGAAATAGAGGCAAAGGGATAAAGAATGAGTTGCGAATTAATTAAGATCCAGTTGGCTTCTGTTAACTTTATTATTTTTTGGTGGGGGGAGGTACAGTTGAACTAAAGCTGTCGACCTCCACTATAATCACCAACTCCAGTTGAATGCTTGATGATGTAGCTTGCATTTGGAAGCAAAGACCAAGCTCAGCTAGTATTTTGCACACACCACAGGCCCTATTTATGCAAACACACGAGTTTGGCTATGAAACAAATGAGAAGAGGACCTTGCTTCCCTAGAGCGTGGGTCAGTGATCACTGGTGACTCATGCTCTGGTGACCTCAGTTATCATTTATACCCACAACCAAGTCTCACCATCTGAATGAAGTAACAATAAAAGCATGCTTTTGCCCTGGCCACTATTTGACTTGGCTAATTCTGGCCCAGTAGTCACAAACTGTCCCATTATAGTCTAAGTGGGAACAGATGTGGGCCTTCCAGAATCAGACTATAAAGAGATGGCAGGCAATGTAGAGTAGTAGAACTTTCTGGCCAAAAATGGGGAAGACTTGGCACCCTTCATGATCCAGGTGGAATGGGGTGGTCTTGGGTGCTACTAGGTCGCAAGCAGTTACATGGATTTCCAAGGATCAGATTGAGGACACAGGCCAGCCCCATCTATGTGGTGGAAGTGTCCATTGGGGTTGACTGAGAAAGACACACTGGATCCCCCAGCTCAGTTCTTCTCCCAAGCTCAGCGTCAGGTTTTCTCCCCAGAATATCCTATACCCTAGGGAGTTCTTCTTCGCTGCCTGGTTTCTGAAAGAAACTGGGCTTTCAGCCTGTTTCTATTCCCTAATTCAAACAGCCACTATAGTCTCTAGGTTGGTTCTCCCCAGAGCCAGATCATGGGATAAGACACAGTCATACTGACCCCTTCTTCTTTGTATTGCCGAGCATGTGTGCAAACAGTCCCACCAGCGTAGGAAGAATGCAGATTTTGCAGCCTGGAAATTTATAGCGTGGGTCATACACTACCTGGACAACCGTTGCTAGCTACTTAAATCTGTGAACTGCTTCTTAACATCCATCTCTATAATGGATATAATAGTGACAACGATGTGATAGAAATTAATGAAATAACATATGTAAAGCATGTAGTATCAAACATTGGGTGCCAAATAGAAATCCTAAAAATACGTGTTCTCTTTGTTATTCCATAGTACCATATATCTATATAACCCAAAGTTTCTCTGTATATCAAAGCACATTCCACGATTTAAGACTTTAGCCCTCAACCCAGTTATAAACTTATACCAACTTCAGAGAATCTGTGCATATATTTTTACATCTGATTATTTTCCAATTTTTACATCCCATATGCTGCACTATTAGCTTATTATTGTCTTGTTTATCCCTATTTTATAGATGAAGAAATTAAGGCTAAATGAGGTTAAGAAAGACACTCATGATATCGTAACTATGTTTGTTAGAAGTACCAATTGCATTTAAAAGTATCTGATTCCAGAATCTGAAATCTTAACTGATAGGCTAAATGGTTCTTCTAGGAAGCAAGATTAATAACAGGTCCTCCAAGACCCTCACTGTGATTCTGAACTACTAACTGGGAAATATGTAATTCTTACCTTGTCTACTGTTCTAGACTTGTTCGGAAATCCAGAAACAACTGGCCCACACAACCAGGCCCATCTTAGGGGTCTAGAATTGCAAGCAAAGACAGAAGCATCTTAAGATTTGTCTAGCTTGTCTCTCTTCACTCTCTGTCCTATTTTGTATTAGTGACTGGAGGGCAATTCAATATTTATGGATTTCCTTTATAATCACACCCATGTTCAAAATCTGTTAAAGTAATTCTTTCTAAATTAACTGCAGAATTTCCCAGGATCAACATGGTGACTGTGCTAGTGTTAGGGGGAAATGGTGCTAATCTTATCATTAGCACAGCCTATCAAAGAGTTGCTAAATTCTCTGCTTAACATTGAATCAAAGCAACTCCATTATTCTATCAGAAAAGAGAGACTGTATCCTGCCAGTGCTATCATTTGGCTTTTTGCTGGACCAAGGAGAGGACCTAGTATAGAGTTTTCTGCTCGAACCCTTGAAATTTGCACACATGTCATTTCTGATCTGCTTACTTGTGGAGATTCTTCTCACACTGCCTTATCCAGACAGAAATGAAGGAATGGAGGAGCTTCTCTTTTGATTCCCATCTGCACCTCATTGTAGAGAGCCATGTACTTGCACTTTTTCCAGCCAATTGTGCAATGTATATGGTTGTCACTGGCTCTCTCAGTCAAAGTTCTCCACCCCTGACCCCTGCCTGCCCACCTGTGAAGCTTCAGATGGCTTTTGCACAGTGATCTGGTGCTGATTCGTGCCAATGGCGCTGATGCTGCCCTCTGGCCTTTGGTCTAGAAACCCCTTTCCCTAGCAGCCCAGGCTGTGTACACTGAGTATGTAGTTAAGATTGGCACAGAGAGCTCTGTACAGAATACTCAGGGGATTCCCTGGCTCACATGAGGCTCACATTCATTCTACAATAACTAGGCCCTTTAATGTCTTCCTTAGTATTGTATTACCTAAGAAAATATTTCAGATGCCAGAAATAATTTACTTCTTTATCAGAAGAAATTACTTTTATTGTATAGTACAAGTTAAGCAGTATCACATAATCACATGAAGTTGATACCTAGAAAAGGAGTCCATATGGTATATATAGCATGAAGAATAAATGCATTGTTGAGTGAAAAACCATCTGCTGAGCAATCAGGCACACACAACTCATGCATGGAAATTGCTTTCCAAGAAGGCAGAAGAGCATCCTGACCACTTTAGAGCAACCTCCAGTCCCAGTCCCGCCCAGGACCCAGATTCCTAACCCTCAACTGGCGCAGGCATACGGCTAAAGCTCCCTCCTCCCTCCTAACAAAGAGGACGCTGGAAAGCCCTCTCCTAAGCAGGTGTCATTCAAGCCAATTCTCAAGTAAAGAGAGGGCGCCTAGTTAGTTTGTAGATATTATATAGTTTAGCCCACATAGCCTCCTCTGCCAGAAGGACTCATCTGGGCCTTCTTAGCATTCGTGTCCTGGGTGGGGGGAGTGTTATGTGACAGACAATTGCAGATCATTTCCCAGCCCAAATGTCATCAGTAAGAAGATGTTCTAAATCAGAGTTCTGCAAGATATTTATTTACCTTTGGATGCTGATGGCTATAATTGCTGTCCAGATTAGCTTTGTCTGTACCATAACAAGAAAAATCAGTAAACTCAGTTCACTGAGACAAAAGATAATATCCACACTTCAACAACTCATACAGTCACAAAGAACTTGATATCAGATAAATCATGATAGGTATAGGGACCCCTTTTGTGAATTATATTTTCTAAATATAAACATAAAAGCATAAGTTTATTAAATAGTATGAAATGTAAACACATTTATACATGAAATTTATGAGTGAATTTTAAATGTATAACTGTATCTTATACACAAGTTTATATAAATATATGGACAAATAGATTATATGTTTACATTTTATATATATATATATATGTAATGATATATATTTGTATGTGTTTGTATTTAGCAAACAACACACTTCCACAGGATGGTAATGTACTTTTAAAATACGCTGTCTGAGAAAATATATAACGAGCTGGGGGTGTAGCTCAGTGGTAGAGGGCTTGCCTAGCATGTGTGAGGTCCTGGGTTCCATCGCCAGCACCACCAAAAAGAAAAAGGAAATAGAAAGTGATTTTTAAAACTTACAGTGAATTCAGTAGCGGATTTAAATGAAGTTTGTGTTTTATTAATTACAGTAACAACATCATTCAAGCTGTAGAATATTTATTTACAGCTCAAAAAAGATTACAATGATAGTGCTTGACATGCAGATGGAATTTTGGTGCCCTAGGAGGCACTCTATATATTTGTGTTGGATGGATGGGTGGGTGGATGGATGGATGGATGGTGGGTGGGTTGGTGGGTGGGTGGAAGGATGTACAGATGGGAAGATGAATGAATTTCCCAATGTCCACATGACTGTGGGGTTACATGAAGGCAGCTTGTTAATGTGGTGCATATTTCCGTGATATTATTTAGAAGCCTGACCAAGGACTGTTCTGATTTTCAGAATTCTTTGGCGACCTGGACACCTTAATGGGGCCTCTGACCCAGCACAGCAGCATGACCAATCTTGTCCGCTATGTTCGCCAGGGACTGTGTTGGCTCCGCATCGATGCCCATCTGTTGTAGTGGGTGCTCTCTCATCTCTAGCATCACCACCCATTACTCTACCTCTGCCAGCGCACAGACAGTCACTGGTGGAACTTCACTCATTTGGGAAAGTTCTCTTTGCTTATGTTTGTTTTTATGCTTCTTTTGATATCTGTGAAAAACTTGAAGTCATTGTATGTGGACACTACAATGTGAGAGCAGTGTATATTTTTTATTATTTTTCAGTATTTGATATGCATTTCTCAGACCCCAGCATCTTTTGTGGTTTATGGAATGATAGTCCCTACAGTATTATTTTAAACCCACACTACCCAAAACAAAGAATGAGAAGCATGTGATGATACAGGTTCCTGAGAAATGAAACAATGGTCTTACATACAGATGAGAACTTAGACAGAAGGGACCTGCAAAGATTTTTAGCAATAGCCATCCCCAAGCTATACTCTTATGTCTAGAAAAAAGTGTATTCCAGAATCCATTGTTAAACTTTTGTGGTTCCCAACAGATTTAATCTTCAGGTGAGAATTATTTTTGTCAAAACCTATTGGTTAGATATTGTAGCAACATCATAAAATCTAGAGTATCAAGAAATAAAGGGGCATGGCAATACTGCTCTTGAAATGGTGCTATGCCGTACAACCAGAGGACATTTTTTCTTAGCATACTGTTCCTGATTTACTTTACTTTTCTTTTTTTTAAGATTTTAATGATGAGAAAGAGGGAGGACATTTATTTTGACAACTTTAAGGCATCAGCTGGATTAAAATTGTTGGAACTCCATGATTTGAAGCTTAAGTCCTCATGGAGGTCCTCTGTGTGCAAAGCGCTTCTTTTGAGAAGTTTGATGGTTGTATGCCTTAGTAGCCAAATGCTACATGCCAGACTTAGAGCCGGAAGATAAGAGAGGTCTGGAAAATGTCCAGCATGGAATTCACATATCTGCCTCCTTTGCAGTCAGTGGCAGATCTGTAACTAGTAGGATTTTTAAATTGTTATTTTGCTCAATCTATGGAAACAAAAGTTACATTATCACTACCTGAAAATAGTAATATACAATTTTCTGCCTAGTGGTTTTAAAATCTGGACTTCCTCAATTATTATCCATATTTTCTGTTTTTAGGGTTTCTTTTTTCTTCTTTCATTTTTCTTTGTTCTTTTTTCCTTTCCTTTTTTTCTGACTTGTTAGCTTTCATTTGAAGTATCATCATTGATTTTATTAAAATTTATATTAGTATAAACATTTACTAAAAAATACAAAGAAAACTCCTAACTCTGTAATAACTAACCCCCCAAAAACGTGATTCTTGGGGTAATGCTTCACTCTGGGGCACTTTGAAAGAGCCCTAAAGACTGGGAACAGCTCACCTAATTTGGAGACATTTCCATATCAGTTATGACTATCTCTCCTCCTTATGATCCTCTACATTCATCCTCTGTCCCTAAGCATCACAATGTAAATATCATCCTTGGTGTTTCAGCTCACCAGAAGAATCACCCACTTGTAGTAAACACTATCCACGCATTAATTACTTGTAATTACCTGCTGGCATGTAATTCCATGTAGCCTTTAATCTGCTGAGTTATTGAATTCTGTTCACTGAGTTATGACCAGATAAATAATAGATATGCACATGAAAGTCATGCAGATCTGTGATAAAAATAGCAGGTGATAACTGCACCCTCACTGTCGATGTTGGATATATTCCAGTTGCAAAAGAGCCAGACTTGAGCTTTGCTCTGGTCATCTTTAAGTTTAAGGCCTTTTGTTGTATAATAAGGTTATGGGAGTTTTACTCCAATGGCTGATGCCATGCTATTAATATGGCTGATGGGAGCATTCCCACCAGCTGAAACCCACACTTTTCATGCTCCCAGTGTGGTTGAGCTTCATGTTTGCAGTCTCAACAACACTTGAAAACACGCATACATACATACACATGTGCACACACACAAATGAAACCTTGAAAGAATCTTTTCTGAGCCTCATAAATGAGGAAAACAATAATATGAAGGACTCTGAACACCCAAGGTGTCACATATAAAAATTAAGCTGATGACTTTACAGTGACTCAAGCTCTCTGTTTTCCAAAGCCTACCAGGTAGAGTGCCTGGCTATTACTTTATCATGAAGCCTACTGGCTAGACTTGTATGTTAAACCTAGACCACGATACTAGTCCACCATGGATTTAGGACTAGATTCTTCTTTAAATTCAAAATCTCTAGAAACTAGACATTAGAATGCTAGGGGCAGTTTCCAGGAAAACGAGTATAACGCCTCACGAATGAAAGACTTGTAGTTCTAGTTTCAGTGACTTGTTATATCTACTTACATATAACAGGGAGGCAAGAGGATTCTCTGTTATCTCTGGTGGCTGAGCGTAAAGTGTGTGCCAAGTCAGCAGCGTGATTATCAAATCTCACAGTCGAGCTCTGGATCATCACCTGATTATTTAGTAGGACCATTTTTAAAGCAGCTTAGAAAGAAAGTAAATATGGACAGTGAATTACCTTCCTATCCCTGGAGATGAGACCTCTCAGTATCAGGATGAAGGATTGTCGCTGTTTTCTAGGTACTCTATTCATCCCATTGTAAATGGTGATGTGTATTGTAGGTGTTCAGCTATTTGAGGGGTGAGGGATTAAGATATTTTGTCAAATGAATCTTTTCAGTGTACCTGTTTGTGGGAGGGACATGAGACGTGTGGATAGCAGTGAGATATCATGCCTCTAGACTTTGATGGAGGCTTGGTGAAACACATCTCAATAAGCATGTGGAGGTAGGGTAATGGGCAGAGTAATGGGCAGCTAGCTCTACCTGAGCAAGGATAAACAATCTCAGCCTTGCCACATGACCCAGGGAGGGCCACCACTATGCCTTCATTTGTCACCCAAGCTCCAACCACAGAGAGTCTGACAAGTTTGTGTTATGATGTTGGCTTGGCGTTATATTTTTAATTAGCTTTGGATTTTTTAGTGGTTTTGTCATATTACTGTCTGAGTTTGGTAGGTAGGATTAATTTGAAAAGACTTTAGTAGTGTGGTCCTTGCGGTAGAATTTAGCTGTAAGCATGCTGTTAGCCAGCCTATAGTCTGTTAATTACTTAATAATCTCACTGGGAAAATACTAGTAGTTTTATATTTGGATGACATAATGGGAAAAGCAGATTAGCTATTGTTACTTTTAAGACTTGAGGTTGAGATGCATTGTTTTCCCATGTAATGAGATAAAAAAGATCCAAATCTTTGGTCAATAACCAAGATGCAAAATTAGAAACCATCAGCTAGAATGTGTTTGGTAGAATTTCCAAATGGATGACTTTTCATTTGGACAGTACACCACTGAATGCATTGGATTTGCTCTGCGTCAGGAGGACACGTGTTCTATGGTAGCTTCCCTGAAGCTACCTAAATTGCATTTTCTTTTATTCACATTTGCATCCCAGAGGTTGAAGTTGGAGTTTGAAGTTAGAAAGCATGTTTGAAGGCAGACTCGACTGAGTTGCAAGGGTGAAGCCCTCACATACTTCTGAACAGACAGGATGAAATTCACCTGCATGAGTTGGCGGGTGCGAGAATCAAACTGGATCACTGGGTAGGACTACTCGGTGAAGCAATGAACTGGTTGCTTAGAGAGGCATCACTATCCCCATTGAGAAAAATGTGTGGCAAGATGAGATAGCTACACAATATCAAACAAATGGATCGATTCAGTGCCCCACCAATTCAATTCTGTGGGGAAAAAGTATTGAGCCAGTTGTCAGTGTTCTGTTACACAACTGGCAAACTGAATTCTTTGTCGTCATTGTTATTGTTGTTGTTGTTGTTGTTGTTGTTGTTGTTTCTTGATTCCACTTGCACAGCCTTATTCTCATAATTAAACTCTGATTCCTTTTTCTCTTTGGTGTTTTCGAACTCCAACAACAGAAATGGCATCTGTGTATTGGTAATCAGCTTTTACCCTGGCAGGAGACTGATCAGATAGGCAAAAGAAAATGTCATAATTCCCTTTCCATTCTCCTCCTCACAAATCTAGAAGCCCTCTTTACCAAGAGCATCACATTTCTCTCTGTAATCTATCAATTAAAAGAAAATTGTTGTGGGGGAGGGCAGAGGGGGCATGTGGGTGGAGGGTGGGGGGTGGGGGAGCCCCCGGAGGCCACGCTGCAGTTCATTCCCCTTCCTGCTTCTCACATGAGATGTTAAAGAATCATTCATAGTGCTCACATTGGGTTAGGGGATACTGAACTGCTTTTCAGATCCATGACCAATCATCGTTCTTCTGAGATTGGAGCTTTGCTGTTTCATTAACTGTGCAGTGTAGACTAATGGTGTTTAATAAAAATCATTCAAAATTTCAAACTCTTTTGCCAGTGACCTCAATTTTGTTGGCTCTTTGGTTTGTATCAGACTTTGAGGAGGGACGGGGGGAGCAAAGGAAGCCTGCTAGCAGGCCCCAAGCAAGACGCTGCAGCAGATGCAGCGCAGCTGTGGGAATCCTCTGAAGAATGCCCCAGTGGATGCTATCAGCTGGGAATACCTTGTTCCCACTGGGGATTCGTGTTCTCCAGTCTCCACAGCAGGAAGCCAGCTGCCCTATCAGTTGCTTTACCTATTTGGGTTTGTCCTGCATCACTTGTGTGGCTACAAAACGAGAGCAGTGTCTCTGAGAGTAGAGCCCAGTGTAGTGACAGTGACAGTGTGTAGCCAAATGCATCCTAGATGCTTTTGCCCTATTTTGATCCTGCAGGGCCTGTGACATTGAAGGAGAAGGAGCCCCTGGGCAGGAAACAAAATTGGAGAGACCCCAGGAGACTGGGTTGACGCCACACTGTGCAGACTTTTGGTCAGCTTGGCCTACAGCCAGTGGTGTGCCAATAAAATGTTTAGCAACTGGCTTTCTGAGAGTGTAAAGACCTGGTGTGTAGCATTTACCCATTGCCATGGTATAAAAATTCTCATCTTGGGTGATTTCCGGCTACCAGTTACGACAGCACTGAACACAGGATAGGTAGAAGATGTACACCGTTGGTCTGTATGAGGTGGGCGAACCAGATGCAACACACCACTGGAAGCAGCCAGTTAAAGAAGGCTCACATTTCACACGTCTGTTCATGTGGACACGCCCACCCTGTACACTTCAGTGACTAAAACTATCACATGGTTTTCAAATACCAATCAGTCAATCTTCTATGAATGCAGGTAGTTTATGATGAGACCCTAGAGGTACAGACTCTTCTAGAAGCCTGAGTTTTAAGTAGCCCATGTCTGAAAAGAATGAAACCCGCTGAAACTGGTGGAAGAGATGGACCAGTGGTGGGGGCTTTATCCTCACAACGAATAACTAAAATGGAAGTGAGATAGCACCCAGAAAACCCTCATGATTGGCTTTTTTAAAGGATAGATGAGTGCTTATATTACTATGGTCATTAATATTATTTTTCTAATTTCCAAGTGATATTTCTAACTTTTAAGTGCAACTTGAATAGTTGCAGAGCCTCTGTAGAGAATAGCACAATTCAAAACTTGCTGTTTTATCTCACAATACAGAACTCCAGTAATTCCCCAATCTCCACATTGTTGTTCACAAGGTTTTTAGTTATTTATTTTTTTAGGGATTGACATATTTCCGTAACATTTGGTTCTCATTAAAAGTATCTTATTACTGTCTTAGCTCTGAACTCCAACCACAATTTCTCCTGTATCAGTTACATAACTAATATTCAGAAATGATCATCCCAACTAAAACAATTCTTTTTCACCCAATGTGAAAGAAACTAAAGTCACTAACAAGGAGGCATAATCTACAGTAATCTACAGTATACTTTTCTGAGAGAATGAAGCTTTTTCTAAGAAAATGAAGCTTTTTATTAAATCTCCTCTTCATAAATCAGCTTGAGAGTAGAATAGAAAGCCTCAAAGAATCAGTTCTCCTGGGCCTATGCATCTTCTGCAGTTAATAAGAGCTTCATATCTGGAATGGTTGAAGAACTTGCCCTATAATCCAACTTTTCTTTAAGCATCTCCATATTCTGTCTGGGCCTGTATCCACATGAAATGCTAGCATGGAGAAGATCCATATCTTGCTCCTTCATCCTGGCCTTTCTGTCTTTTACTTCTGTGGTTCTTTCTGTGGCTTGCACAATGGCTGAGTTTAGGGTCTGTCCCTTTCTGGTATTCCTGTGACATTTGTCCTTCCTGGAGAATGGTAACATCTGGGTCTGATTTAATTGACATTACATTACATTTACACAGGGACTTAGTGTCCCTCCCAGGCAATTGACCAATTTTCATGGCTACAAAGAACTAGAAATGTGTTTAACATCATCTGGTGCATCCCCTATTGCCAAACAATCCTTGGTAATCAATCATGTTCACCCACAAATATTACAAATGAGAATGATTCTGTTTTGAGACAATTTGTCAAATAGTTTTCTTCCTGGATGATTCTACTCTCCTGATATTTTAAAAAGAGAAATGTCTGAGATGAAATCCTTTGCATTTATACAATTCTACAAATTGATGTTTTTATCCCTATTTTCATCAGAGTAGTGCATCTGAAGGCTGTTTGATGTAGTGTTGTCTTCAATAAAATCAATATGTCAAAAGTAAGCCTTCCAGAGATACCATGTTCAGAAATGTTCCTTGGGATCAGAAGATACCTAAAATTCTCCCCCTTTACACTCTTCTTTAGATGAGTATTTTTAGGATCTTCCAAAGAAGATGACTTTTGCATTCTTGTGCTGGTGGCTGTGGCTGTGGTTGTTCTCTCTCTCTCTCTCTCTCTCTCTCTCTCTCTCTCTCTCTCTCTCCCCCCTGCTGGTATTCTTTCTCTCTAAAACAATTAATAGTTGTTGAATTAAACGTGAGCTTCTGAATTGTACTTGTTTGTGCTTTTAAGACCTAAATTAATAAAAATAGGTGTGTCCTAATTTAATACATGCCATCTGGAAAGGCATGCTGTATTACAAAACCATAATATAATAACTGCATCATTACATGGCAGTATAAATAGTAGTCTGTTGAATCCATTTGTCCAGTTGTATCATTTTGTGAAGCAGTGTGTTGAACTTTGCAACATCATTTTGGAGCAAGTGGAGTGGTTGCAGGCAGAGGAGAAAGTGCTTGTATCAGGATATTTCAGTGAACATTAGTTGGAAACCTGGTAATGGCAAAAATCTTCAGATGTTGTTGTAACCATTGTAAATATGAACAAGAAATCTTTGTTCAAGAAATTTCCCAGAGCATTTCAGCCAAGACTTTTTAGGTTCATCATCCATTTTTCTTTTCTCTTTCTTCCTTTCTTTTTCTTGGAGGGGGTGTGTTTGTTATTATTTGACTGAAGAAATATTTTGAATGCCCTAGTGTAGTTTGCTGTCTCTATCTTCCTCCCTTCCTCCTTCCCTTCCTGGTTCCATCTCTCCCTTAATCTCCCCTCTCTCTTTAAAATGCTGAAATCTGGAGTCTTTGGTAAATCTGCATTAGACCAGGCTATAGGCCAGGTGTGCAGTTTAGCCCTACATTGATGAGATCCCAAAGGAGAATTCTCTGTGTTCATTGGGTCCTTCCACCAAGAGACAAATGTGAAGAGATAGTTTTTGCAGAGGGGTGCTTGTATAATAGCCTGTGAGACTAATGCAGTTTAATAAATGACTCTACCTGTTTTCCAGTAAGTAACTTGATTGAGACTTGCAAAATACCCCTGAGAGTTGTCAGGAGTATCTTCTGCCTGGTCTGTAATGTGTGTGTTTGCTTTGCATCTAAGAGGCACATCATGTCTTGTGTGCTCATTTGAAGTATTTCTTAACATTCCCACTAACCTGTATATAAGAACCAGAAAGATAGTCTCAACATGTTGTAAATGAAGATATAGTTCTATAACCTTTCTCTTGTTCTTGGGGGAAAAAAGACATTCTCATGCGTATTTTAAACAGAAACTGTATATTTAAGTGTCATGGAAGATATTTATTGAGTAACCAGGATACACATGGGAATTTAATTGTCAACATATGATGTGTGTGTGTGTGTGTGGGGGGGGGTGCTCACCAACACCATGTTGCTGAACCACTGTGGCAAGTAGAACACATTGTCTGTGGTAAGCATGTGCGCATGTGCACGTGTTCCATGTGTGTACTGGTGCCATGTGTCTGGATTGCTCTCTTTCATGGGATTTTAGGTTTCCCTTGCTGAGAAACATTGTTTTACAGTTCCAGGAGGCCATGGTTAGACTGATATAAGAAGGCAGTGACTAGAAATGAAACTTCTTCTCGGAAGCTTACATCATGATATAATAGCTCAGTCCAATCGATTCCATTGGTCATTGTGAGGAAATTGAGTCTATTCAAATCCAACTGAGCTTCCAAGAGGAAACTATAGGTTGAGATGCAGGGGAGGAAAGATGAAGGCCACCTCAGCTTCAGCAGCACAAGTTGAGTTGGGCCCTCAGGGTTGGAGTAGGCTCCCTCCAAACTGCCACTCCCTGCCTTGGGGCCCATGTCTGGCCTGGACTCCCTGCACATTAGCAGAGGAGCAGAAGCGTCAGGAACAGCCGGGCCTGGCTCCTGAGAAGAAACCTCCTGAGACCGTCCCCCCTACCCTAGGAAGACTCTTCCACACTGGCAGCAGCCCGGGGGGCCATCAAGACCCAATGATCACTCAGAAAGTGCCCCCTTGGCTTTAACATAGCCCAGTGAGTCTTTTAAACCACTTATTAGGCGCAGATTTCCAATATTCATACTCACTGTAGCTCCATCAGCTGTCACTGTTCTTAATACGCATGCTTGTCTAGTCAGAATTCCAGTTAGTTGCAAAGTTCTGTACAGACCCCACTAACTGTTCTAACATCAATTAATGAAATGGTATCTGGTTTTTAAAAATTGGTTTCATGTGCTTTATATGTATAAAACTCTAACTGCCTGTGTGGCTTTGCATTTCAAATGTGTGGCTCACAAGCGTTTTGTTGGTGCTTTGTTCTCAGTACAGTAACTCTGTGTACAAACATTTTAATGTGCTTTTATTGTTTTCTAACAAGATGTCTCTGTAAAAATGATATTGGCTGAGCTGGTGTGTTGGTTTCTCTCATAGAGGCATTAACTATACTGCCAATGCATTGAATTATTTAAAAATGCAAAATAAAATTTTTATGAAAAACTCATTTTAGACACGTAGATTATTCTGCTTAAAGACTTTCTCAGCAATAAGTTCCTTGTTACCACCTCTTTCGCATTATAATACATAGCCAGTGCCCCCACTTACCTCAACAGCTATGAAACTGAGGGCAATAAAGAAAATAACTCTCACAAAGCCAATTCATTTTATAAGAGAGACAGACTCTTGGGCCATCATCCAAAGCCCTTTTAAGAGAAAATTGTAAAATGTTTTGTTATCTGGATTACTAGTACACAGAACAAAAAACAAGGCTTAGAAACTATAAGGTCAAACTGTAGTTGCTGGGAGTAGAAACAGAGGAAATGATAAAACTAGCCTAAAAACTTAAAAGCACAGCTGACCATGGCCATTTACTCTAGAGGCATGCAGCCAGTAGCCTGAGAGGGCAGCGTAGGCAGTGATTTCAGGTCAAAATAATGATTTGAAGCCATCAGGAAAAGGTTAAGTCATCCTAATCATACTCTTTATACCAAGCAGAAACATGTACCATCTATTTTAGAACTATTTTCATGAAAATGTTAAGCATTGTCCAGACAGTTAAAGAGCAGATTTCAGATTTCTAGAAATTTCATTTTTATGAATTATAGTGTCTGGGCACGTGAAGGGGGGAATTGCAACGCTAAGACCACACAACACAAAACACCTGTCAGTAAACACAACATTAACCATCAGCCTGGCTATTTCCTGTGGTCAAATGAACTACTTTTGGCTTAGCCAGATATTTGAACACAGCAAAATCATAATCATATTGCAAGTGTAAACACGAATATAGCTAAATGTAGTTAAAAGTGATAGTTATAACCACTCAGAATTTCAATTGCTTTCCAAAGTTTGAAGCAAACAATATTTATAAATATGAAAGTTTTTCTCATGAGCTAATGAAGTATGTTTGATCTGAGAAAATAGAGCTAAACAAATTATATAACTGTGTTCTAAAGCAACCAAGTTATTTTCCACTTCTCTCTAAAACATAGATATATAAATTATGATGGCATGTATGCAGAGAAGAACAGAGTGACAGTGTTAGGCACTTATGAGATTAGTGAATACACTAATAGCCAGGCATTGTACTGGTAGTTTCTTATATATTAATGCTTGTTACCATCATAACATCCCTATCAGGCAGGCACTAATATATCTCTGTCAGATAGATAAAACCATGGAGATACAAAGATGTTAAGTCGCGTGCCGAAGAGCACATGGCCAGAATTTGGATCTGATATGGTCCCACAGGACTTGATCTTGACCACTACCTTCTACTGCTTCTCTCTGTTACTAACAATGCTCTGGTGTGTAGCATATATCGCTTTCATATTAGAAACAAAAGTTTAAAGAGGCCCTGAGTGCTCAGGAAGTGAAATCCTTTGAGTCCTTCCAAAGGATTCTAAAGGAAAAGCATTGAGCCATTTTTCAGAAATGGCTTTTTCCATGAAGAATGACACCCAGGCACAAGAGACACCACTCTGGAAGGGTTTGGTGAGGCGTGTCCCCTCATGCGTAGAAGTAGCAAATAAAAGGCGATACAGTGCCACCTTCCTGCCTGGTCACTGCAGTTGGAGTGATGATCGGGTCATGCTTTATATCAGTTTGCTTTGAAGACAGGCCCAGCCCTGGCTTAACTCCTGCTCCAGGGGAGTGAGGCCGGATTTGAGGCTTTGAGGCAAGATTTTAGAGCAGGTTCTCTCTGCTTGACTTAGGCAAGACACTTAACATTTCTGCGCCCCACTTTCTTCATCTACAAAATGAAGTTGATATCAGCCCTCTCCCTGATACCCAGAGAAGAGCAAGAAGTCACATAGACCAGTGTTTCTCATCCTACGCTCCACTCTTTCCTCTGAGACACTGTGATTGTCCAGAGCAATAGCCTCAATCCTCTGAGAGTGTAAGAGGAGTAAGAGCAACTTCAAGATTGTAATTGTAGCCCAGCGTATGCCACAAGTGAATAGGGATGGCAGAGTGTATCACACAGACATCTAGAAGGACACTGAGACTCATACTTTGCAGAGAACATGTTTAGCTTTGGGAGTTTCTCTAAGAAACATGCTCTGGGTTTAGGTGGAATACTTTGCTCTCCCTCCACCTTTAGTTAGAAAAGGAAATAAAATAGTTAAAAACATTTAGCTGTGACATAATAGGGGTCTACGTGCTTGGCAAAGGGGGATTTTGCCAGCAAGTTTCAGGTACAGTCATTTGAAATTGACAGATGTTGTCAAGGTCCTTTGCAATTGTGCAGGTCATGAGTTGGGTGTCTACTGGAATCGACAGTCACACAATTTAGTGTTTGTGTTCAGGAGGTAAATGAGTGACAGGAGGTGGCTTTCAATCTCCATCTATCCAGCCCTGTGACTCTCCACCATAAGCAAATACCAGGGAGGCTTTTAAAAATTTAAATGCCAGTTTAACCCCAGAGATCTGATTCTAGAGGGCTAGGCCAGAAGTATGTGAAGTCAGTATCTTTTAATGCTCTTTTGTTGGTTCTTATGTAAAACCAAGATGAAGAACCACTGTTCCAGGCTTATCTGAGCAAGAGCACAGTGACATTCAGCCCACCCACCTTCCTGAGGGAGCAAAACAAAATGGTTCTTCTAGGACTCTAAAGAAAATATCCTATGAGAATCCAAGCTCAGAGTATTCTTCTCTACAGAAAGGATTTCCTTTCATGCTTTTGTAACCATCCAAGAATTTTCTAGTTAGCTCAAATCACCATTCACTTGAAAGTATTCTTACTTCCTAAATAAGACTCCCTGAATAAGGCCAGAGATGTGAGGCTGAACCCATGAAGAGGGATGCACCTCTCTGGAGACATTCTCCTGCCCATGGTTAGACCTGAGCAGGAGATGTTGATGTTGGCCTGAGATACTCTCCGAATTCCAACCCTAGAGTCACAGCAATGACCCAGAGAATAGAAAAGAAGCTTCTCTTGTATACATTCATATAGAAAACAACTCCCTACATCTTCGTTGTGCTGAAACATTTGCAGAACATACTGATATAGGGGGGGAATATGTAACTCCTAACCTACTAGATGTCAGATACACACAGTTCGTGTTCCTTAAAGTTGAAGAATGAATTCCAAGGAACAACAGAGGTCAAGAGTAGAAAAATTTATTGAGGAATAGGAGTGGGGAATAAAAACAGCCCCTAAGAGACAGGAGGGGTCCCAATTGGGTTGCCAATGAGCCCACTTCTCTGAGAAAGTTTTATAGAGCAAAGTCATGAGAGATGGGTATGATGTGGGTCAAATTATAATCAACCAATAAGATTACTAATATAGCCACTTAATTAATATTGATCTAATAGTAGCAAGGGCTTATGGATAACATCATTAACCTTGCTGGATAATCTATGGTCTTGGTTTTGTCTTTAGTCTTAGTCTTAGTAGTCTTACTTTTAGTCTTAGTGGTCTTAGTCTTAGTGGGTGGGATAGATTGGCTCACACCAAACAAATAATGGTTTGTTTATATGGGAAGTCTCAAAAGGCTGGTACCAGTAATCTCAGGCTTCCTTAGGGAAGTATGTAAGTCTGGTCATTGTTACTTTAACCTTCTTTAGATGTGCCTCCAGCCAGTTTTGATGTGTTTTTATCTTCTGCACTGACTCCCTGGAGGGCCTAGCCCTGTCTGGTTGCCTATAATATTTCTACCTACTTAGCTGTAGACTAAGCAGAAAAGGGAAAGCTTCCTGTGACCATCCCAGTGTCAAATACCTGGCTAATTTATGGTCTCTCTGTGTGTGTCCTTAAGTTTTTCTTTCTAGCAGGCTAGGACTGGTTAGCTCCAAAGCCCTTTGGCATCAAAGTCAAAATTTTACAATCTAATTGTTTTAAACATAACCACAAATAAGCAGATTTTGTCCATTTAGAGCCTGCCTGCTCCACAGGTCCTATGAAACTGTGCCCAACATTTGCTAGACATAGGTCAGACTAAACTTAGGGGTATAAGAACCTCAAGCCACATTGGCCTTCAGAGGTATCTGACACAGAGGTTCCCTGTTGTATCAGCATCTAGATGTGTAAGCTTATGCTCTGTCCCCTCTTTCTCTAGTAGCTCCCCTGCTCTCCTTGCCTTCCAATGGTGACCTCCATACCCTAACCTCTGGAGGGTCTCATCCTGTGAAGTATTACAGGGGCATTGTCCAGAGGTATGTGTGAGATGGATATGTAGAGGTAAGGAACTTTTGGGACCACACACTCAAAATCTCCCAGAATTCGTGGTTAGAGATTAAAAGACAGCCACAAGTCCAAGTAGGATCAAATACATTGCCTTAAGGAATGAATGCTCTGGCCTTTGTCTTCCCCATACTATACCATTTAGGTTGGTCCCAAGGTCAATCATTTACCAGATGACCTTGACCTTCTCCGTCCTTTCCCTTCCCCTACCTGAGTTGCTGCCCAGATGCCCTTCATTTTTCTTTTATCCTTCCTTCATGGTTCTATCAATAAAAAACCACAGAAGCTTCAGTTAGGGCCTGTCCTCTTGAGACTCTCAGACTGAGGGGTCTTGGTTAATGGCAGCCCCTCTGGGCCCTCTTGGAGTATGAATTGGACATTGACTCTGAGAAATCTTTGAGTAATCTTTCATCCTTTGCATGTGCCAATTCATGAACTGTGACAAAACACTTCTCTTACATCTCCCCTACATGCTAACCCACCAAAATGTCACCCAAATAAAGCCTTTAGGTGCTGCTGCCATCTCATGGTTATATCTTTTGCCTTCATCAGTCTCCAAATTCCTTAAATTCACTCCATCAGGCAGCAAAAATTAGGGCCCTGAAGGGTCAGCTGACAGAGAGTAGTGGTGAACTCCATTTGGAATCTTCTCCTGGAAGCCTCTAAGCACCCTGGACATCCCCTAAATTGACCAACTCTTAGCCCAGATTCAATGAGCAACTCATAGCAACCAAGAACATCCTAAAGCAAAGTCCTTGCTAGGAAATAACCAGCTTCTTTAAGGTGTAGCCCAGATACCTCCAATGTCCATGGGTGCTCAGGTCAAGTTCCTGCCTACCAGCTGCCCCCACCCCTCAAACTCCAACCAGCTCGGCACATGACCTCTGGCATTGCTCTGGACTTAGTGCCCAGCTCATCTCCACAGTGGCCACCTCAATCTTGGTTGGCTGAGCTTAAATTCTTATCAATTCCTACAGCCCATCTAAAAATTCCCATCTAGTTGAGTTGGGTACTGCTGTCACACCTTCCAACCCTCAACCCTCCTATACAGGTATTAACAAAATCCTTCCAAGTGGTGCTAATCTGCAATCAGCATTTAAAATCAATTTTCTAGCCCAAACACTTCCAGTGGGAGCTGTATGCCATACCCTTCACTCTTGTTTTTGGTGGACTGGATCCATGTATATGGCTAATTTCTGGGCCCAAAGCCTAACTTTTGGCGGGTCATCACAGGTCGTTCAGAAGCCATTGGACATTTTGGGTTAGGGAGTTCATATATGGACCCCATGAGGTAATCCTTGGATCCTGACTATCCTTAAAATAACTGTGAAATCTAGTACTAACATAAATAGCCACCAAAAAAATAACTATAATCTTTACTAACCCAATTGTCAAGTGCAAACTGTACTCCCTTATGAGTTAAGACATCCCAGTGCAATCTTAGATTATAACCTTTAGTTGGGGGCAACTTAGAACACAAAACAGAAAATCTGTAAGGTCTGGACAATGCCTCATATTAATTTTCTATTATTGGGTAACAAAGTGTTACAAACTTAGTGGTTTAAAAAGCACATACTGCTGGAAATGGTAGTGGGTGGGGTGCCTGTAATCCCAGCTACTAAGGACGTTGGAGGCAGGAGGATGAAGAGTTCAGGGCCATTCTGGACAACACAGGAAGACTTCTATCTCAACAACAATAACCACAAATACCATCCAAATCAGCCCAGGTATTTATTGCATTTATTATTTCACAATTTACGAGGTTTAGGAGTCTAGGTACTTGTTATAGTTTATATCTAAAATGCCCCCCAAAGCCTCATGCACTCATAGGTGACACTTTTGGGAGGTGATTGGATCATGGCTATGTGATACTGGATTAGTCCACCGATGGGTTTATAGCTGGCTATGATTTTGGAAGGTGAAGCCTGGTGGGAAGAGGTGGGGCCTAGAAATGGCCTTGATCCTGCTCTGCTTCCTGTCTGCCCTGCCATGGACTATTTCTCCTCTGTGATGCCCCTCTGCCGTGCTGCCCTGCCTTGAGCCAGCCAACTATGGACTGAAACCACTATAGACTGTGAACCTCCTTTACATTGTGAGTGCTGTGTATTTTGTCCCGGCAACAAGAAAGTAACTAAGACAGCATTTGTTAGCTATATCCTTCACTCATGGTTACCCAGGCTGCAATCAAAGTGTTAGCCAAAGCTGTAATCTCACTCATACCGCAGGGTTGTCTTACAGTCTCCCTCAGGTTGCTGGCAGACTTCATTTCCTTGCAGCTGGAGAAAACATGTTGCTTTGCTTCTTCAAGGCCCTTGGAGAAAAGTCTGTCTTCTAGACACTCTTGCAAAGCACTCACCTGATTTGGCCAGGCCCACACAGAATAATCTCCATTTGGATGAATGCAAATCAAATTCAGTAGGAGCCTTAATTACTTTTACAAAATCTTTTCATTTTTACCATATAATGTCACCTAATCATGGGACCTACATATACTCAAGGGAGCTTATTCAGGACATGTATAGCAGAGGGCGGGAATTTGGGGGGCCATCTTAGATTTCTGCCTCTATCATGCCTCTTAGGCATGAGAAGACACTGCCTCCTGTGTAGAAGACTCTCCCCCTCTCCTCATCTCCCTGAAGCAGTGGGCCTAGAGATTCTTGAACCATGTCCTTGCCACCAACATAGTCTTTTTCTCCCTGCCTTGGTTTCTTGAAGCAGAAAATTATTCAAGCAACCTTACTTCTATGCTGCTTAGGCGAGCACAATATATTAATGAATTAATTGTGTTAAGCTCATTAGTCAGATGAAAGGTGCTGTGAAAATGCAAATTATTATTAGTTTGAAATCTTGTGGCTGTCATTGCAAAGTTTGCACTTAGTTATTAGATACTGCGCCTTTGCCATCTATCAGACCCCAGTTCAATAACAATGCTTGTGTTTTGCTTCAAACCATTAATTTGAAAATAACTACCTTGGTGCTCATGATACACTGATGGAGAATTATCTGCCCTGGGAATTTGCCAGCAAGAATTTTTTAAAAAATGCATTTGTTGAAGCTCAAAGAAAGAACCAATGAGGAAGCAGGGAGAACATCTTCCTACTGTTTGCCTCTCTTGCCCTCAGGGATTGCTGAATCACTGTGGTGCTGGCCCCTCACATATCCCGCATACCCAAGGGACCCCAGTGTCCTCATGGGCAGGGTGAAGTCCAATGGCTCTTTCCTCTGGCTACAGCTGCAGCTGCCCCAAGATGATTTGGAGTTTCCTGCCTGGTGCATGCCAGGGACAACTTCTTTTCCTGGTCTCCATTTCCTAGGCCCCCCAGGAAGACCTGAGCCCTGTTCCTCAAATAGCATCAGACTGGCCAAGAGGCCAGGCCTTGTTCCTCTGGGGTTTCCCCTCTATTGTCTGCCCTTGAGCTCTGCATACTCTCCTGAGCTCTTTCCTTGCAATATCTCCCCCTGTTGGTCATGAAGCATCTCTGTTCCACAGATAGCCTTTTTTTATTGCAGGAAGCCCTCTCCCCTCCCCAGGTCTAGGTAACACTCACTCTAAAGTCCACTAGTCTCGGGAGCACCTCCAGCCCAGCCCAACCTCTACCTCCCTGGCCTGTGTGGAAGCTGATGAGTGAAGATCAGTCTTAACAGCAGGAGAGAGGACTGAGTGGGTGGGAAGGGAAAGGAAAGCAAGTCTTGACCAAGAGACACCCAAGTGTGAAACCCGCGTCTAGCCTTCTCCCTGGCTGCCACAGTGCCTCTCCCGCACTCTACTGGCTGCTCTGTCTTTAGCCCAGCGTTTCTCACCAGATGCAAGAGATTCCCATGCAGCTGTTGGCCATAGAGCTGTGCAGCTCAGCTGTAATCCTCCCAGAACAGGGTGACTACAAGAGTCTCCTAGGAGCACTGGAAAACAACTGTAAACACTCACCATGCAGAAGTGTGAGGAATTTTTGTCCCCCCGGGTCAGTTGCCTCCAAGTATGGGTTGAATTATGGCACCTCTCCAAATTCCTGGGTTGGAGTCCTAAGTCCCCTATACCTCAGAGTGGGATCTTATTTGGAGATAAGGCCTTTTCAGGAGTAATCAAATAAAATGGGGTCATTAGAATGGGCCCTAACCTCATGCGACTTGTGTCCTCTCCAAAAGGGGACATTTGGAGACTTACAGGGAGAAGGCCATGTGAAAATGATGACAGCTATGTGCAAGCTGTGAAAAGAGGCCTGGAATGGATCCTTGCCTCACAGTGCTCAGAAGGAACAAACTGGCTGACATGGACGGATCTTGGATTTCTGTGCTCCAGAACTGTGACACAAAAATGTTCTATTGTTTAACCCACCCACTCCATGGCTCTTTATTATGACACACCTAGCAAATGAAAACACTTCTCCTCATTGATCATTTGGTAGATGATCGTTATGTACACAGGATGAGGTTCTGAGACTTCATGGTCACGCTAAACCATATGTCCCCTGGCCCTCATGGAGCTCTTGGCCCAGTAGCAGAGAAAACCACTCAGCAGGTAACCACACAGCTAAGTGTGAAACTCCAACTACGGTGACTACTGTGAAGGCAGATTGCCTGGTCTGTAAGGCTCTTGCCTGTATTGGGGGAAGGGGCTTGGCCAGTCAAAGATGGCCTCACCCAGGAGGTACCAGCTGGGCTGCAATCCAAAAGCTCCAAGTAAAGTCTGTCCCAAGAAGACAAGCACAGAGGGAAGAGCAGTTCAGGCTTGGGGAGCACTTGGTACAGAGAGGCAGGTGTTGGGGCAGGCCACTGCTAGACTCCGAGATGGGCCTCATCCAAGCCCACTGCCCTCCCACGCAGCCAAAGGACCCTGACCAGAGTGTACCCACCCACGGTGGAGGGAGAGTTCAGATGAGAAATACAGAAAGAGGCAGAGCAAGAGCAGATGGGCAGCAACCCATCTTCAATTCTTTGCTCCCGGAATCTGCCAGATGCACACTAAAGACAGCTCGAGGGTTGTGTGCTGAAGCAGTGAGGCAGCCGGCCTTGGCTTCCGTTGCTACTCTGCTGCTTGCTAGTCATCTCAAACACATGGCCTAACCTTTCAGAGTCTCGATTTTCTCATCTGTAAAATGGGGACAATAAAACACTTCTTGGATCAAACCCCCTTAAAGGATAGAGCAAGAAGAAACGCTCAATGAGTACTATTGTTATCACAATGCAAGAAGAGCTTGTAGGGCCCCTGAGGAGAGGGCACCTCCCAGAGGGGCAAAGGGCAGTGGCAAGAAGATTTAATTCCTGAGGGGAGAAGGCAGGGCCAGGCTCTCTCTCCAGGGTACCAGGGACCTGTTCCCTAGACCTTTCCCTAACCCAAACTGGTCCTGGCCTACCACCCCTGGCCATGTGGCCATATTTTCTTCCTGTTTTTCAAGGACTATAATTTATAGCTTGGCAAACTCTGACTTCTTTGTTGTGGAGCCATTGTGTTTGTTAGCATAATTATTTCTCAGAAAGGATGTCAATAAAGGCCGAGGAGTGAAACATAAAACCTCCCACAACTGCGACTGCTAAATAATTTCTGAAATGAGTTGTCAGAAACCTTTTATTTACTGATTTCGCGCATTTCATTTATTTCTGGCACAGGGCCAACCTTCCTGACAGTTAAGATTTATTGATTTAATTGCCTAGGGTAACCATGCAATAAAATCATCTCAAAGATAAATTTTCATGGCACTGTGCAGCATGGAGGTAATTTTTCAAATGCTACGGCTATATTTCTGCAGGTTACAGGTGCAAAATTTGCTTAAAGCAGGGATGTCTCATTATTGCAGCTCGGGAACATTGGAAGGCAGTTCTTTGGTAGAAATTGGAGGAGAGAGAGAGAGAGAGAGAGAGAGAGAGAGAGAGAGAGAGAGAGAGAGAGAGAGGAACATCGCCCTTTCTGGAAAGAAATGATATTTTCTTAATTGGTTCATATATTCAATGCCCATGAGAAAGTGGGGCTTCACTTTAATTAGGAGTGGGCTTGGAGGTTATTTACAGTGTTCTGTGGAATCATTTGTTTCCAGCTGTGCGACGCTTTGTACCGCATGAGCCTCACAAGGTAGATGATTGCCACTTGTGACATTCACGTTTATTGCTTCTTTAGATCTTTTTATTTACCTATTAAAGTGCTCATTATGGCTCTGAACAACGGCTAAATGAAAAACTCTGATTAACTCCCAGGTTAATGGTAACATTTTGGGGAGTAAGAAATAGCATAAACTTTTAACAATGTGAAATCTTTTCTTATCTCTTTTGATTTATTTTACAGTGTTTTTACTTTGATTGCAGGTTTCAGATGGTGCTGTTTAATAGCTTATTAAACTTGCAGCCTAGCAGGTTTGCTGTTTGGATGAAATTTTATTTTTGCTCAGGTGTAAACTTTTGGAGTAGGCAGGGATTTTTTTTTTTTTTTTTTAACCTTATTGAATTCCAGCAGCTGGGAGCTGGCTGATTTTCCCAGATGCTCTTTGTGCAATGCAGGACCATGCAGGAGGGGTGTGAATCTGTTGCCCTTGTAGCCTCATTCTTGCTCATACTGGAAAAGGGGTCACAATCTGGGATGGTGGGGGGAGTTTCGGGCTTTTCAGATAAGGCTGAGTGAGGAGCCAAAAAATAAAAACTTCTGCATGATTTGAATTCCAGCCCCAGCCCCCTCATTGCTCTGATGGAGAAACTGAGGCCTGGGGACGTCTGAGCAGAGCTACTCCTAATAGCAGGTCTGTACTCCTAATAGTACACCTCAGGGTAGATGTGCTCACTTTTCTTCTACCTATGTTGCTGCCTTCACTTTATTCATCGTCATCAAGTCCAAATTAACACTGGCCTGGGAAACTCATCGCTCCTCTTTGCACTTCACTTTCTCTGTTCACATGAAAGTTTAGATGCTCAATAAATGCTCTGCCAGCTCTCCGAGTCTGTCACTCCAGGACATGTGCACATCCAGCTGACTCACCTCCACCACTTGGTGGCTAATACAATGGAACCATTTCCCTACTGCACTGTTAAACCTTCTGGCTCCAAGCAGCCCCATGTTCCAATGGCCCAGACTTTCACCATCCGCTGTTTCATGGAGTGGGCTTTTTTTTTTTTTTTTTTTTTTTTGCTTAAATTCTTTTATTGGTACATTTTAGGCATACGATACATTTACATTTATCATTGGGTGCTTGTACTTGTACATGATGTATCTTGGTTCTTATTTTTTTCCCCCATTACATGTGGGCCCTTCACCCACTCCACCCTTCCCTATTTACATAGATTTTGTTTCCATTTTTTTTTCTGTTCTCATCATTTTTCCTTTCCCTTCTTTCCTTTCCCCTTCCCCTCCCACCACCCCTACCCCTTTGGACCTTTTCTTCCTATTTCAAATTATCAATTATTCATTTTAATCATTTTAATCCTTATTTACACTTTCAGTTTCTCACACCAGAGAAAGTATTCAGTATTCACACATGTGTGTCCTATTTATTTCACTTACGAGTATGGCCTCAATATGCATCCATTTAGCCATAAATGTCTCTAGTTTCTTGTTCTTTATGGCTGAGTAGTACTCCATTTTATGCAAAAACCACATCTTTATCCAGTTTCCAGTTGAGGGGCACTTGGGCGGCTTCCAAGCTTTATCATGGAGTGGGCTTTGTGGGGTTCAGACACTGTGATTTGCAGAACCACATCAAAGTGAAACTAGACTTCAACTAGAGAAGCAACAATGGAATCTTGAACAAAGGTGAGGCAGTGAGTCCAGCTAACCATGCAGACCTGCTGCCCTGCCATAGCCTATGGCAAGATGGAAACTAATTTGATGAGAGGGTGTCTGTGGCTCTATTTCTGAGGCTCAGTGCCAGGACTGCTTGCTAGGCTCAGGGCCTGTGCATTTGTGCCCATCCCTCATCTCACACTGAAACCAGGCTCCACTGCAGGAGAGTGTGAAAAATGAGGGGCTGTGTGGGCACTGGAGAGGTCAGACCTACTCCCAGCTCAGGTGGCCTAACTGGCACTTGCCTGGCAAGCTCTGAGACTGAGGGTGCTCCATCCTTGCACTGTAGCAGCAGCCTCCTATGTGTTCTGTGTGTTACACACACACACACACACGCACGCACGCATCCCAGAGAGAGAGAGAGAGATCTTGTGTTTCTCCTTTCCATAATCATTTACATCCAATCCATGAAGAAGTCCTGTCAACTCTACCTTTAAAGATCCAAAAGGCCTCCCCTCTCCATTTCCACTGTCTTCAAGCTGGGCCAAGCCACCCTCCTCTCTCAACTGCATGTTAGAATAGTAAAGATTTGGAGAAGTCCCCTGGGGGGAAAAGCTGTTTAACTATGGTTAACCATCAGGTTCCTAAATACATTTGATAACGACTTTTGTTAAATAACTATTAACATCATTAGCAACTACTTTGGGGGGGGGCTTTCCTTGTGCAATGAATTGTTTAGTAGTTGAGACTACATCACTGAAAATAAAAAGACAGTCCTTGCTCTTTTAGCGCTTTTGGTCTGGTGAAGAAGACAGACAATGTGCAAAATAAACTCATATATCTAGTACATCAGGTAATAAGTGCTGCTAAAGTAGGCCAAGAGAATGACTGGGGAAAGGATCAAATGGAAAAGCGGAGGGCTGGCCCTATTCAGGAGTACAGACTATCCACCTAGTGACAGAAGGGGAGGCAACGCACATTGGCACACATACCTCAGAATGAAATGTTCCACGGTTCCAAGAAACACTGTTCACGAGATGTTACCTAGAAGTTAAATGTCTAACAAGAAACTCCTTGCTCCAGCTAAGTCTCTATAGCTTACCCCTCCAACACACATGCGTACATCTCTCCACTTGGCAATACCCAAGCCACTTTCCATTTCCTCCAATATACCTTTGCATGAATTCCTCTCTTCACTTGAAATGCCTATTCCCCTTCTTTGCCTAGCAAAATTAGATTTGTTTTTGTTGTGTTTTAGATCAAGAATACTCCCAAAACTCTCATGTGCTCAAAGGCAGGGCTTTTGGAAGGTAATTGGATCATGTGGGTGCTATAACTGACTTTCTCTTAGGAGGTGAGGCCTATTTACACGCCCGTCACTGGGATGTCACTGGGAAGAGCATATTTCCCTCCGTGACTCCTCCCTTCTCTCTCTGCTTACTGGCTGCCATGACATGAGCAGCTTTTCTCTGCCAGACCCTTCCACCATGCCCTGCATGCCTCTAGCCAGCTGATTATGGACTGAACCTCTAAAAACTGTGAGCCCAAATAAATTTCTCATTTCTTCAGATGTGGGTTTTGGGTATTTTATCCCAGCAAGAGAAAGTGACTGTGATAGTTAACTAATTGTGTCAACTCAGATAAGAAACACATGACTAAATTGGAAAATTGGATCAGCATAGTTCTGGGTGTGGCTGAAGGGATTTACTGAAGACAGAAGACCCACTCCGGGTGTGAGTGACAGCAATCAATGAGCTTGCTGCCTGAATAGTATAAAAGGAAAACAAAGAAGGAAGACTCACTTCCATTTCTTCAGAGGAGCTCCAGTCTTCACCTTCACTTTGGAGGTTGTCTCCTGGCTTCCTTTGCAGACTCTCCAGCCTCCTGATACAGACACATCCAGGTCACTACTATGAGCTCCAGGCCATCCACTGGACCCTTCAGATCCCCAGTATGCAGACAGCCCTTTTGCACTCGTCCACACCTGAGTCTGTGGGCAGCCACTGTAAGCCAAGTTTATAAATTCTTATACATTTGTATATCTTCCATCAAATCTGTTTCTCTAGTAAGCTCTGACTGAAACAGTGACTAAGACAGTTTTTGTGTCTCTTGTCTCCTTTCAAATTAGCACAAGGGCTTACCTGGAGCTGATACTCTGAAAATGACTGGTAACATGAACTGATCTACCTTTCCCTTTGCCAAGTTAACCTTTCCTGTCCCAGAGCTGTGTCACAAGTCAACAGGCTTTCCAGGTCAACAATGATGTCTTAAGGCCTTTGGCCATGAGGCACCCGGAATTTCTCTTGGAGAAAGCCTTAAAAGATGTATAGAGACCTCAGTCTTGCTTTGCCTCCCCTTACAAATTCCAAGAATGAAACCCCAGCCCAAATCAGTACATCTGAATCTTCAGTCCTTTCCATCCATTCCTGGTTTCTACAAAGGGGGGTTGTGAAAGCAATCATCACCCTGACAAGTTGAAGACAATTGGCACAAAGGGCTAGTTCATGCCAGAAGAAGAGTTCAAGTACCATGGAAGGACAAGGAAGAAAGGTGATCCCATGTCAGGATTTCTGGGAGCTTGTTAGAACCCAGTTATTCCAAGGTGAGGGATGGAAAAATGAAGGTCTCCCTCATATGGAAGACATTAAGATTATAAAGCAGGAAGTTCATGGTGAGGAGGATATTAAAAAGCACACACTTGCACTAATTTGGAAACACTCAATTGGAAGAATGTGCAGCGATGGGGCTGATCTGGCAATGTTCCCTGGCATGGAATGCTGGGGGCATAATTCTCAACTGATCAAATTCCTATGGGCGTCAGGCAGTCTTCTACTGTTGCCCCGTCAAACAGCAGCCCAAATTCCAAGTGCACCAAAGAGTTTATGGCTCTGCATTAACATTTTAATGTCCAGTGGGACATTCATGTCTCTCTAATTAGAAAGTTCCCATTGTCAGGGGTCCAAGGGTTCCAGCCTGGCAGAACCACTAAGGACCTTCACACTGTATCTGCATGAAAGGAATGACCAAGGTCCTTGACTTGTCTGTTCAAGAGATTTACCAATGTATTTGCCCTAATGTCTACTACCATGACCATTACACAGTGAACAGAACCCATGAAAATACAAGGCCAGAAGGATTAAATAAACCATGCTGGGCCCAAGGTAAAGATTTTCCTGTTGATGACTGGATTTCACTCACAGGCACGTGTCCATGGAGACGACACCAGTTTGTTATCACCTTCATGAGCCTGATTGGTATGGTAGCAGCAACCAGGACAAGGCACATTTTCCACTGAATCAGGTCACTGCTATAGGGCCAAGCAAAACACATCATCTGAGAATGTTTCTTCCGGTAGCAGTCCTCCAGGTTATCCAAATGGGGCAGCCGGAGAGGAGCCAGGAGCACAAGGCCTGATGCCTGATCTAACCACATAAACAGCCCATTTGAAGAAACTGCACTGTATCTTGGCTTAGTTATCTTAGTTATCTCCACTTGGGCTTGGATTCATATTGGATTGAACTAAAAGCCTATTGTAGTAGACTTTTGTAGTAGCTGTGGAATTTCTTCTTTGTTAAAACATGAATCTCAGTAGGAAGGAGCTTCTTTTAAAGGGTAGTAACAAGAAGATCTGCAACCATATTGTTATAACTCGTGCCTAGCTGCCCCCCCCATAGCCTTATACAGTCATAGGGGGGCTTTTCAGAGGTGCCTAGATCTACAGTGTGTGGTGCTGGGATCAAGGGTGTGTGATTACTAAATCAGTCCACTGATTATTTGGCATAGTTCTGGTTAGGATTAAGGGTGTGAGTGCTACACTCACCCTAGGGCAGGTAGCCTGCATAGAATATAAGGGGCAGAAAGAGGGCTAATGTGTTCTTGCCTGCCTGCTTGCTGCGGACTGTTTCTCCTCTGCGCTGCCCCCTTGCCAGGCCACCCTGCCTTGGAGCCAGCTGACAATAGACTGAAACCTCTTCAAACTGTGAGCCAAATAACCCTTTCCTCCTTCAACTTTAGGTGTCAGGTATTTTGTCTCTGCAACAGAAAAGTAGCTGAGACACATATCAATGAACTATTTGTACTCCGCTACATTAAAATCTGTTAGTTTCTTGCACATTGAGTGGATATTTTAAGCAGTCATGATCTTGTAAGATTGTGCATTGGTCATTTGGTATATATTGATGCCCTGTGCTCCATCAATCTTTCTAATGGTGATATTTTTCGTTACATAATACCCCAAAGTTATATTTGTTAATGTCACTACCAATCTGATGGGGAAAGACTTTAAGTATTGAGATGCTGTCAGGCTCACAGTGGTGAGTCTAAGTTTTCCAAAATTCTATTTTTTTCTTAAAAGCTCAATATTTGTCATTAGAAAAATGATTTTCAGTTGCTTTCCTTGAGGTGTCAGGCACATTCGGTTCTTTTTGAGAAAATAGCTACTAAATACTCAAGTTTACACACCATTGTTTGTTCCTTGTTCTTTCAAGTCAAAATGAGGTTCAATGAAAAAAAGAAAAATAAAACCCAGGAAGTTTAACTCACAACCCAATGGCATAAGTGGTTTTCTTTCAGTGAACTATAATACTACAGTGGGTAACAAGTGCTTTATACATAGTTCCCATTTTTGTCACACAAAATATAAAAACAATATGTACTCAAGTTTTGAGCTTTAATAAAATTAATACTTATGTTTCTACTTGGTCAAGGACATTCTTACATGGAACTGTGGGGTTTTTTTTTTCCTTTTAACTGCCAATATGTGGCAATAAAGAAGACAAAATCTACCAGTACAGTTTGTTGTCACCGATGTGATTTGTGTTTAATGTTCCGATAGTTTCACCCACCACAGCTTTTCTACCTTCAGTGCAGATACTGAGAAAAAGGCAAATAACAAAAATAGTTTTCAACTCACAGATTCCCCAAAATATTCTTGGGATGCCTTTGGATCTGTGGACCATACTTCAAGAATGACTGTTCTATTCCATTTTCTTGTCTCTGCCTTTAAAGTAAGTGTCTAAGACCCGCCCCCGCCCCCCGGGACATGTGTCATTGCATCTGCCTCTATCCATATAGATCCCTGCAGGCTACAAACTTTGTGAGGAGGGGTTCTGCTCCTTGCTGTGTCACTGTCACCTGACAGTGCCTGGTATACGGGATATGTTCATTTACTATTTGCTGAAGGAATAAATAAATAGATGAAGGAATGAATGAATGAATGAAGAGTTGCTTGGGGGTAGGCTGAATATAGGTCACTGGAGAGGTACAGCAAGAGGTGGCCACTCTGCTTTCTACCTATTTTCCTACCTCTTGCTTTCTATATACAGAAAAGTGGATTACACCTCTCATGGAAGAGTAGTGCTTTAAGAGATGAGCAAAAGTTACATTTACAAAGTCCCCTCTGCAGGGAATGTACGCAAAGGTCCACAAATTGTTCACTAAGCGAGATCTTGGTGGGCAAAATGAAAATTCTACTTTCTTTCTTGCAAAAGCTATTTCATTTTTCATTTTAGATACTGGTGGTTCCAGGCTACTGAGGTCTATTGACAAAGGAGATGGCACCACGAGGCTCCTCGGGGAGAAAAAGCTGTATCTAATGGGCAGGTTAGAGTGAAGCACAATGCAGCCTAGCAAATAGCTATCCTGAGACACTCTACAGAGAACCTCAGACCTGAGAGCCACATTTGAAAACAAATGCCACACGTAAATGATAGCACACAGAGGTCACAGAAGAAGCAGGAGCTGTGTGCAGGAGAGACAGTGGCCGGCAGGGGAGTTTCCTTATGTTCCAGCCTGCGTGTGAATAAGTGTAACTGTGGGGAATCTTCCTGCCTCATTCACTGTGGCCTAGCACATTGCCTGCTGATAGCATATCGAATAAATGAATGAACTACATAACCCACATTTTGCTGTATCAGGCCAGCCCTCTTTACAGGCCATCCCCCTTACTGGTTTGGGTTCTGGTTCTATAGACTGCAGTGCGCTTCTATATGGACTTCCTCCTCACCCTACTCAGGCTTGACTGCCCAGGCCAGGCCACCCTCCTATGTGGACACTGTTCTTACTGTGCCCATACCCGGAGTCCACTTGCCTTGGAAGCACACAAAAAATGTATCTTCTGCATTGTATAGTGTTGAGCAGTGCTGGTAAGGGGCTGCCCAGACAAGCAGAGCTGCCCTTAGAGTTTGCAAGGCTCCAGACAAATATTTTTGTGGGGACTCTGTTTAGAGAAACAATTTAGTGGAAGTATGTATTAGAAAATCCACAGGCCCATTCTGTTTAGTGACTGGTCAATGAAGAGAGAGAACGGCAGGGACAGAGATGGTGTGGAGATGTTTGCTGCACCATCTCACATGGGAAGTTCCTGTAGGTCTCAGACTCCAGATCTCCCTGTTCACATACAGGGACCATCTCTTCATGCTCCCCATAGCTCACTGCACCCTGGCTAACGTGCTATCACTCAACTGCCAGCTCTTCAGCACCTCCATGCACTGGAGCGATCTGGACCTCCTGGACTCTGCAGGTCCCTATGCCATTAACTTTAGGGTGCCTCCACCATCATCTATGATGTTGCTGTTATCCGACAGGCCACACGTGGACACCAGTTTCCAACTGACGTTCTGAGATGTTGATAGTGACCACCGATGCACACCTTCCCCAGAGTATGCAGGAAATGCAAATGGTAAGTCATGTTCTGGTTGCATCTAGTGTAGCCTTTGGAATTGTACAAGATGATGTAAAACAATGCATCTTCCAGTCATGCCCTGTCTTGAGATCCCCAGGCCATAATCACTGCATTCTTACAATGAGATTGCTTTCCACACTGCCTGTGTCTTGCATTCCACATGCGTATATTGCATTCCATCTGCACAGTGAACCCTATGTTATCACATGATCAAAAATAAAAGAGAATGTTTATCAGAAATATTTATCTGAGAAGTGAAGCAACAGTCTCAGAAGCTCTCAGAGGAACTGCCACTTCCATATGGCTGCTTGACAAGTGGCATGGAGCTCAGAAAGGTTATGTTCTGGGTGCCTGTGGCAAGGGCCATACCAGGTAGAGGAATCTTGCTGCCACCAGCCCCTCAGGTGCTGGAGACCGGAGGTGGGCTGCAGTCAGCATACAGTTGGACAAGGCCCAGTGCATGGGGTCACACATGCAACTCAAGCCCAAGGGTTGGTAGTGGACTGACAAGAGCCTAGAGTTCTGAACTTGTCCCATGTCAGTCTCGAATGAAAGACATGCCAACTCAGCATGTCAGCACTCTTCTGACAGAGCAATCTGGCACTGTGCTATGAAAGAAATGCATCACAACAGACTGGGACAACCTGTAGTATGAGTGTGGAAGCTCACTGGGACACAGCTTGGCCCCATGATGAGGAGTGAGGAGACCAGAGTCAAAGAGTACTCAGAGAGGAGAAATGGGGATTGTGATGTGCCTGGGTCCCTACCCAGGCTGAGTGCCCAGCTCCACAGGCGCTGCCAGTCTGACTGTTTCCTGTCACTGGAAGGTGATTTAGAAAATTTTCAGAAAACTTTCGCAGTGATCAGGACCAACAAATGACACAGTCCATGCCAGCAACACCTTGCCTGGATGACCATGTTTGCCCTGGTTAGTCACAGGTGCCAGGTAGGGTCTTAGAATACTTGGGAAGGTGTTCCAAAGTAGGGGAGCCCCTGAGGAATGGGGACTGGAACAGAAAACATACTCACTCAAGTCTCGGGGCAGTATTGCAGCCAGAGACTGTCCTTGAGTCTACATGCAGTTATGGAATGAGTTCTCAACAGTGGATATGAGTAGAATTAATGCATGCACCTTCAAGGACAAAGCAGCCAAAAGAGCAGGTATAACTTTTCCACAATATACAATCCAGGTTTACATGGGGTTTACATTACAGGGGGTAGGACACAGTGTTCAATCTCTCCAAACTGTCTTCTAGCACTTTGACCACCAGCAACCTCACTAAGGCTAGCATAGCTTGTAATTCAGTGGGACTGAAAAAGTGGAAGATACCAAATGCCTAGAGGTCACAGCTCAGGGGAATTTCAAAAGGGATGGGTCTGTCTTTGTAACATTTTGCCACATTTTGCAAAACTGACTCTTCTACTCTAGGCTCTGACAGCTGAGTGTAATCTCTCCCCAAAATTTCCCCCAAAGTTCAGGAACCATTTTAGAAATAGAGGATCTAGGACAGTGGTGGCTAACTCAGAGGCTGAGGAAATATGTAGAGAGAAGTATTAAGGTTGATTTGTGTTCCCTGAATTTATTAGGCAGGGGTGTGATTGACTACATGATTTCCTGGCCCTTCGTAGTCTTCATTGTTCTGTGAAGTGTAGCATATAGAACACTAACAATGGATGATATCGATTTAATGGGGGATTTTCATGAGGAACAGATTTTTATGAGATGCAACAGTACTTATTTGAAACATATTGACATTTTTAGTGGTTGACAGCATACATGTTGAGCAGCTTCCAGATTTATAAGTTGCAGGCTTGTAAGAGGAAAAAAGAATAAAGATCATTAAGAATCCTAAATTAACTCAGGAATCTTCAGCAACTGTGAAATTTCAGTCAGGAGGTTGCTTTTAAGAGGGCCCCAAGTATTAAGTTGGATTTCCAGCTACAGCTATCATGTCTCAGGAAACAACAGAAAGTACAGTTCAGTTTTAGCTGCTTTAATTCAGGAACTCATCCCAATAGGAAATGTCTTGGCTTTACTCCAGCCCAAAGAGCTTCCAGCAAGTATGATCTCTTCTTTTGTGGCTGCCCTGCTATCAGAGCCCAAGAAACGCTGCACAGCTAAGTGATAGAGTTAGATGAGTGAGGCGGTGTGAAAAACAACATCTTCATCATCAACTGGATTGTCAGCTTCTAAATATATCACCAGTCTCCTCGAGGACTGAACCATTGTCAGCTACTCATCTTTGTGCATTCTTCCAAGCACTCACACAGTAACCGTAGCTCAATGATGTGCACTTAGTAGGAATCAAAGGTCACTTATCTATCTACTCATAAATTCATTGAATACGTATTCCTTGAAGTCAACTCTGTGCTAGGCCCTGGGGAGACAGGAAGAGCACGCTTCCACTTTCACATTCAACACATACAATAGCAAAGACATGTGTATAGATTATCACAATACAGTTCGATCAGCACGAATAGAAGTGTGCTGTTGTAGAATAATATGCAATGGTATGTGAAGGTGTTCAAGCTACAGCAGATTACAAAAAAGTATCAATAACACTCTTTCAGTGTCATACAAAACACAATGATCCAAGCATATTTTTGCAAAAGAAAAATTGGAGACATCTAATCAAGATGACATTGTCGGTAGGTTCACACTTGATTCCTGGCCTGCCACATCACCTTTTTCCCTTCCCCTCCCCTTCCCATTCTACAGATACATGTCACTGTTAGAGAGAAATTTTAGAAACCAGATGTAACTGCACACCAAAAGAAAATAATATTTCTGGACTTCAAATGGTACAGAAAACAAAGGAGCACATAGAGTGAAGCGCCCAGGAAAGTTTGCAGGTCACTGGCTTTAAAAAATAATCAGAAATGTCTAGGAGTTTCTGAAGGCTAATCAGGCACAGGAATATACTGCACAACATGAGAAAAGAAGCAAGGCTTGCTGCTTGCAGTGAGGGGCTGGGATGGGGCTCCTGAACCTTGAAAGGAGGTTGGAAGCAGCAGCTAGTGACTACCTTTGGGGCTACAGCTTGTAGAAAGCTGCACTGAACATCTAGGCACATGGGAGAAAGCAGACAAAGCTGCTTGTCTCGTGCATGGGCCATGCTGCTGGCATCTCTGTGACTGAATCTATGTTATTCCCGGGATCAAGGAGAGGAAGAGACCCCTGGGCTGGGCTGGACTTGGGGGCCTTGGATGCTGAATAAAAGCAAATGCAAAATCACTAGACAGGGACTTTCAAATTAGTGTGTCCTCAGGGAGATAAAGGAAGAAATTACTCACAAAATGAATGATTAGTTGTTAAACAAAAATGTGGAAAATGAAGCCTTTAGAAATGCTGGAAATTACATTCACATATGTAAGTATATAAATGAGAAAGAGAGAGAAACTGAAATAAAACTCAATAAATATGTAAATTTAGCATAGAAACAGTCAAAGACAAATTAATAAGTTGGGAAATAAAGCTGAAGAACTCATCTAAAAGTCAACACATACAGACAAGTAAATTAAAGTATACATGAGGCATAAAGCATTTAGAGAAACCAACATATATTTGATGTGAGTTATAGAGGAAAAGAAATATTTGAAGAGTTAATGCTTCATAATTTTCCACAACTAAAGAAGGAGATGGAACATACTTAGCCAATTTCACATGGATTATTGTTTGAAACGTTAAAGGAAAGCAAAAAAAAATCTGTAGAAAATAAAATAGTGGATAACATTAAAGAATATCTTCATAACTTTGAGGTAGGCAAAGATACCTTAGGAGAAAAATAAATTCTAAATGAAAAAATATTGCAGTGTGGACTACATTAAGAACTTATCTCCAACCAAAGATATAATTAAGAAAATGGCCAAAGCAAGAAACAAAGTAGAAAATATATTTATGATAAATATGAATAATAAAGAACTTTACCTAGAGTATGTAAAGAATTCTTTCAATTCAATAAGAAAGACATTTTTACAAAAATGGGAAAAGGATTTAATCAACTTCTTCTAAATCTCCATCATGAGAGAAACAAAAAGGAATCATATTCTCTGAGAGAGAGCCTTAAGGAAAGACCAGAAAAGGAAAAAGAACACAAAAAATTAAAGCCTGGTAAATGAAGAGGAGAACAGAAAACAGAGTTTTGAATGTGCATCAAAGAGAATGTATTTTTAGACTTGGAGGAGAAAACAGCAAAATGAGAGAAGACAAAATAGTAAAGACATACTGCCAAATGTTTATAATGCCCATATCTGGGAAATGATTATTGGTGATTTCTATTTTCTTTCTTTTTTATGCATTTTTGTAAGTTCCTGTTAAAAATGACGTACATTTTTGTAATAAGGAAAAAGCAGATAGACATCTCCTCAAAGTCAAAGGACAAATAAATTAAGAAAAATAACTTTTATTTCTCCTAGGTCCTGAAGATTTGTCAGATGTATGCTGGGGTTGTTGAATGCGGAATAGGGAAATCTTGTAAAACCAGCTTGGCCCCCTGTGCCCCAACATCACTTTACAATTGGATCAGATTGCATGTACTTTCTGGGGGAGTCATTAGCGTGGTTCACCCAATATTTCTGGCTATCCTCTAGGGCCATTGCTTAAAAGGTTTATATTTCTCCAGCCTTCTTTGAAGTTCGTTTTGATGACATGACTTGATTTCCCCATGAAATACCACTGTCACTGGGGGGGTACAATTTTCTGCATAGTCTTCCACTCATCAAGGTATTCATGGGATCACAGGTTGAGTTGAAATCTCCACCAGTCTCAGCCTCTACATGGTTACAATGTGCAGAGCCCGTGCTGACCCACACTGGATGTGTAGCATGAGTGAAATATAGGCCTTGGTTATGTTATGGCACTCAGATTTGGGAGCTGTTTGTTACTGCAGCAGAGACTACTCTAGCATCACTCATACACTTTACTTGCCTTAGGGAGTCTGGGACAATCATATCAAAAGCCAGCTGCATTCCTGTCACAGCTCTGTCACTGAGTAGCTTCTAAGGGATTAGACTGGTTATGTATATAACAGACAACAGAGCGAACTTCCTGGACAGCAGTTGCCAGAGGAAGTGGACAGTTCGGTGCAATTCTTCTTAGGCATTCTCAAAGAAAAGGCATCTTAAAATTAATGGAGGAGAAAGGTGCTCAGCACTTCCCCACAATTTGTGGCTCAGGAGTCAACTTTCTACCATGGCCTAAATGTCACCTGGGACCAGCATCAACCTAAACAAAGTAACATGGTACTATGTTTCAGATACTGTTTGGTGCCCCTCCCCCCAGGGTTCAGATGTTGAAATTTAATCTCTGTCGTGAGGTGTTAGGAGGGTGGAAATGTAATCTGACTATGGTGTTTAGAAATGAGGCCTTTGGAAGGTGATCAGGCTTAGGCAGTCATCAGAATGGAGGAGACACTTATGTGCACATCCTATTTCTTGTCATACTATGCCCTGCACCACCTTGAGACCCATTAGGTTGTGAGAAGCTTCCTTAGGTTATGGGGAGGGACAGACGGAGATGAGGAAATACGAATCAAGCAGCCATCGCTACATGGAAGTGTTTGGTCAGTGTCAGTGGAAAGTAGCATGATTGGAACAGAAAGAACATTGACTCGGGAACCAGGAGACCAGGCCACTGATTCATAGGTTAGACTTAGGCAAGTTCCTTGGCTTCTCGGTTTCCTCATCTGTGATGTGAGTGGGGTGGCTGCTGGGCTTTAACACTTAGGTGTCTTCTGGACCGGGCAGGTCACACAGATACATGATGTCCCTCAGCTGAGCCTGCTACAGTAGGAATTTATAGGGATTGAAGTGAGTACGTGCCTTCCTAAAGGCATCCAGTACAATTTTTTCAAACATTATGGAATGCAGAAGAATAGCATCTGTGGGTCTCATTTGGCCAGGACGTCTCCTGACTGTGATTGACTCCCAGATGATCTGGAAAGGCCTGTAGAGGTGATACTCTATTGTTGCTAGTTTCTCATTGTTCTCTGACAAATTTGAGAACTCAATGACCCCAGAATAGGTCTCCCCTAATAGCTTCCAAATGATAGGTTTAAAATAACCTGCTGACTTCACCTCTAACTTTTAACACTTCATGCTTAGATTTGCTCCAATAACCAGAGCTTCAGAGAGATCTGTTGCTATTATTTGGTCATAAAATGTCTCCAGTACTCTCCGAGAAAAAAATCTCAGGATTGCTGCACATTAAAGTCTCCTTTTCCTCCACAAAAATGGCTAATTGCCTTGGAATCCCAGAGGCAGTGCGAGGCAGAAGGGAGAGGGAGAATAAAAGAAAATTGCTTTAAATGGGCTAAATATACCTATGAAGAAAAAAAAAGCAAATTTTCCTACAAGGCAAGTGCATCAATTAAACCTTTCAATGGGGAGATCTTACTTATGCTCTCGGCATTAGTCTGGAATATATATTACAGAACTCTATTTACTCCTCTAATTAATATAAATGAGCGGTTACCATAGCAATTATTGCATTATATGATGCACATAAAACTCTGGCAATGCTTAGAGCTAGGGTCAACATTTTAAATCACTCTTGACTCATCATGAATCAAATGTCCCTTTCTGGATATTCCGATGGGCAAAAGTTGAGCCTTTATAAGCAATAATGGAATGTAGAATTAATGCAGCACACTTTATCTTTCCAAGGCCTTACTATATTAACTAGCTAAACGCTGCCACACGCCTTTTGTAACGCTTTTCCATCTTTCGCATGGAGCGTGTCAAGGGGCACTCCCTGAGAGAGGGATGGCACTCGTTTCTGTGATTTGGAAATCCTGCATACAGAATTTTATTATTTGTCATAGGAATGGCCAAAGAAGGATAATTTACATCGAGCCAGAATTTACAAGTACCTTTTCCGGTATGTGCCTGGGAAGAAGAGCCTGAGGAAAGGTGAGGAGCCAGGAATAGTCCAATGTGGGGCAGTGGGGTGGGGGTGAAGGAGAGAGATGGGCTGGGATGAGCCCTTCCCAGGTGAGGGGATGCATGTCCAGCTCTGCTCTCTGCTGTGCCTGCCTCTCCGCACTCTTCTCAGTCTGATCCACCCTTGAGCAGCTACGCTGGCTGCTTCATGGGGCTGTGCATTCCTCTGGAGCAGGGCAGGTCTGATTCATCTCTTTCCCTTCTGCAGGAACTAGCATGAGGCCAATGTGCAGTCAGGGCCAGCTGCATAGGCTGTGGTGCTGCCCAGGATTCTGAGCTCAGAGCTCAGAAGGGCCTTGAACTTGGATTAATGCTTCATGGTCTTGAAATTCGGAATCAGTTTATCTTCAGGTTTGTGTTTGGAAGTGAAATCAAGTGGAATGATAAGGCTGGGAGTCTTCACTTACCTCCCACAAGCCTTGCGGCTCCCTGTGACAGGTTCTCACCTGTCTGGTTCACGGATCATGGTACCCTGGGCACCAGCAAGCCTCTTCCACCAGCCATACCAGCTCCTGGACAACACAGTCATCCTCTGGCCCTGGTGAAGGCCTGGATGTTGAAGTCAGGAACTGGCAGGCATGAGGTTGGGACATGGCATCGTGGGACATGGCACATTCATCAACCAGGCGAGGATAAGCCTCTTGCCCATGCCAATCTAGATACCTGGGTGTCCTAGAGTCAACGTTGCCACACTGGGTGTCTACCGTATGCCACGGGTTGAGGTGGCTGTCCCCTGGGAAAGAGAGACACCGGGCTTGACTTCCCCATCCCAGGGCCAGGGCACTGTGCATACCTGGAGCTGGCAGGAGGGGGAAACCCAGCCAGAGGGCCTCAGGGGACCCCCTGGGCACCTTTGAGGTTAGGTGCTCACTTTTCCCAGCTCTGTGACAGCTCTGTGCTCAACTGAGAGTGACATTAAGTAGCAAATAAAATCACCAGGACATATCCAGAGAGAGACGATGAAAGAAAGGAAAAAAAAAAAAACTTTTATATTTTTCTAACCCTAACAGTACTTTATCCCTGAGTTCTGAACTAGGGGCCCATATTTTCATTTCTCACTGGTGGTGAAAATTGTGCAGCCAGCTCTATTTTCAGTAAAAGCTTATTGTTAATAGTAGCTATCGTGTATGAGCAATTATTCTGGAAGACACTATGCTAAGTTTATATGTTTCATCTCGTTTCATCCTTATGACAGCTGTATCAGCAGATGTCATTTCTTACTACTTCTATTGCTTAAGAGTTTTGTGTCCACAGGCAAGTTATTTATCTTTTATGTGCCTCAGTTTTTTCATCTGTAAAATGGCCCATATCAGGTCAAAGTATATAAAATTGCTATATTATAGTTTGGAAATTGTTAATATTGGCAATTTTGTATGACTCAACTTAATATTACCTTCTTCTTGGGAATGCTGGGAAAGATTAATTGCGCAAAACAAAAAAGTATTGAGAAAAGTGCCCAGTTTATAAGCATGATTAATGCTCACTCTAATTGACTTTCACTAATAGTGATGGTCATTTTGGTTATATAAGAATCTTCCTCTCATGTGTAGAAGATAGGTGATACAGCCAGAAAGGGTGGATCTGAAATGGGAAGCCAGGCCTTCGCTAGTCCAGCAGAACTGCTTTGCCTCTATATGCTGCTTAGAGAAAGCACTGGGCTTTATGGTGCAACCTGAACCCAGGGAAACGTGTCCTTAACTATGGCCCTGACCAGTCTCTGTGGCAGGTGCCCTCACAGCACATGGCTGCAGTGCATTTTCCTCACCTCTAAAATGAGAGAAATGTCACCAACCCGAAATTGAAGTGTTTCTGCATATGCTGAAGGTGAGCGGGCAGCTTGCCAGGAGAGGACTGTCTACAGAGAATGAGCCTTTTCCTGTATTTAGATCTCGTTTCTCAAGGACAGACACGTCTCAAGATTTGTCCTCTCTGATGACTTCCTTCTTGGAGGACTCATCAGGATTATAACTGCAATTGATTTCTTTTTATTAGCTGAGGATGAACTGCGAAAGGGTAAAGGTTCATTTTGGATAAATCCTCAAAAGTTCGGAAAGCTCCCAAGACTACCGCTGAACTTTCTTAATCTCTCCACAGCTTTGCGTTCTGTGTAATTATCCATATTTGTGAAGTGGAAACTGCTCTTGCCTCCTTCATCTCTGTCACTTCCGATTGCTGGCAGGTCCCAGAAGTGCCACCGCTCTTCTGTGAGAGGTCACACACAAGGTCAGCATCGCCTAAGGAGACACAGAAGCGCCCCTTCCCAAAGGACCGCAGGCTAACCAAACACATTCCATCTAAATCTCAGTGCCCACAGTCAGGGTCCAGGAGGAAAATCCTGATATGAAGAAAATTTTTAAAATAAAAGGTCCTTTGAAAGTGAATGTGTTACTAACTAAATCTCCCTGGTAAGTGAGGCCCTCATAATGGTCCTCATCTCTCTTACTCACAGAAGAGTGAGCAAAAATGTCTTTTCCACTTTCATTTCTAAGAATTTCCTGACCAAGTCATTCCAACAGTCCTCCAGAGGAACTTTGAGAAGTATTTTCTAAGCCCTAAGACAACACTGCCCTTGACAAGCAGGAGGAAAAGGTGGGAAAAGTGGCCAGGAAAAGTGTTCATTAGGTGTCCTTTGAGGGAGTCACTGGGGCTGGAAAGCTCATTGCACCACGGGATGGTCCGGAGCCCTGGGATGAAGTTGATTCACTTTGCCTCTGTCATTCCCCGTTCTGGGGTCTCAGTTTCTACACGAGGAAAATGAGAGTTTGCATGTGGTCTAAGAAGCCCTTCAGTTTCAGCATCCTATTTTAAAAGATTTAGTGCTAGCGATATCCACAATAATTACATAATAATGCTACATATCATTAGGAATGCCTGTAATCCCAGCACTCAGGAGGCTGAGGCAGGAAAACCAAGGATTTCAGGGCAGCCTGGACTGCATAATGATTTTAGCCTGAGCTATACAGCAAGATCTTGTCTCAAAAATAAAACAAAAACAAAAAGAATCCATTAGGTGCAATGTAACTTAGCAGCCATGTGAACTTAAACCAGGAGCCATTACTTAAGCTTTTTCTACCTCCATTTCCTCATTTGCAAAGCAGAGATAATAAGATTCACATGTCACATAGGTTGTTGTGAAATTTGTTTGTTTGCTGATATTTTTATTTAAGGTGCCTCAGCTGTTGTGAAAATGAAATGAGTTAATCCACATAAAACTCTATATGCTTGGTCCATAGAAGGGTCTCAGAAATGTTATCGGTGATTATTACTATGTGCTGAGCATTGTGTTAGGTATTTTATGCAACTTTGGATAGTCTCTGTCTCTTCCTTAATGCTGGAGTTGCTATTCAAAGGAGCTTATCTGAAAGTGGCTTTTAGAGTACGTATAGAGTGATCAAAGGACAAGAAAATCAGTGAAAAAAGGGATAGTTTACATATAAAAAGTATGATTTTTAACTAAAAAATTTTAATCTCTATTACTTAGTCTACATTCAAAGATAAGTGTCTGTGTGACTAATGGAGTCCTCACAATAACTCTTGGAAGACACAACTGCTGAGGTTACCCCCCCAAAGGACAGATGACAAGATGATGTCAATTGATGTTGACACTCTGGTGTCTTTGGAGGGCCTGGGACTGGCCTAGGTAGTGAAGAAAGCACACAAGACAATGGAGTCCTTATCCTAGCTCCGCTAGTTTCTAGTTTGGGGCCTGGGAACAAGATTTCTCCTCCTTGAGCCTCAGTCTCCCTAGCTAGAAAATAGGGGGGTAATCCAGCCAGATAGCCTTACAGGCCAGTCCTGCTGCTCTAAGATTAGATAATTCTAAATGAAATTTCATCCAAAGCTTGCACTGATGGCTCTGACTACTTTAAGAAAATCACTACCTTCCTAGATCAAGTAAAGTTCATATCCTTCAAGGCTGGTAATCTCTATGCCAGAGGGAGACACTTCTGGAGTGATAAGGTCAACTTCCCAAGCTGTTATCTTATACTCCTACCTGAAACCAAAATGTCACATGACCTCTTCACTGATTCCAGACATGCCTTTTGCACTGGCATTATTGGAGGTGGAGAAAAGGTATGGCCGTGGGGGGACCCGTACCCTGTCACTCATCATTCTGGCTGGGAGTGTGAACCCTGCCTTTTACTATGCCACAACTCAATGGAAACATGACTGGAACATGTAAGACCTTACTAAGGGCTTGAAAAAATTAGGCAAAGATCCTGTTTTGCAAGCTTTGTTTATTTTCTAGGGAACACCTGTGTTCTGTTCCACCCTAGCCTTCAGCCTGCCTACAAGTTCAGCAAAAGCAATCTTGATAAGCATTCAGGGTACTAACTCATCAGTCTGTACCCCTTAAACCGTAGACTCAAAAATATCAGTTTAAAAAGAAATGAGGTTCCCTTCCCTCTCCTCATCTCCTCAAGGCTGTAAGCTCTCCAACTGTAGTTATCTAAAAATCTACCTATTTAAGGAATAGGGATGTTTTTCATCCTACAACTCAGCACAAAGCACAACTACCATGAACTACAACCATGAAAGCACAATGACCCAGAAACTTGAACAGGACTGGAAAGGAACATAGTACTGGCAACCCTTATAGCTACCCCAAGAGCTACAATGTTTGCCTGTCTATCATGCCTTAGGCACTGTCCTAAGCACTTTAGAAAAACTAACTGATTTACTCAGAAAAAAATTATGAAGTTGGTGTTATTATCCTCACTTAACAAAGGCAGAAACTGAAGCCTGGAAAGAGGTGAAATGACTTGCCCCAGGTCAAAGGAAATTGCAGGAGAGTGGAGACTTAAATCCAGCAGTCTTATTACATAGCCCACAGGTTTAACTTATAAACTGTACTGGAAGATACATCCAGAAACAGCCCACATATGAGAAAGTCCAGAGATGATTATGAAAGACCCATCCTCAACATTGGGCAGTAGGCTTAGAGCCAGGAGGTGCTAGAGAAATGTTCATCTATTGAATGAGTATAGCAAGAATTGCTTCATGCCATTCAGAAGCTGGAGGAGAAAGACAATCAAAGAGACAAATAATAATATAATGTCATGCACACAGAGGGGCAATTATTGCTCCTGTTGGAGTGTTCAAAGGAGGCATGGATGGGGGATATGACTTTTGCACTAGGTATAAAGTTTGAAATGAACAACTATGAGGGTCTTTTTCCATGACTAGGTTGTCACATCTCCCAGAGTAAACATTTTCTAAGCATACAGAGTATGTTTTGTGAAACTACATAAAATGAGCCACATTTAATATATGTATATGTAAGAAATATTAATATGTAAGAAATGATTGCAGAGCAAAGACAGAACATAAAATATATATAAATACCCTTATACCCATTAGGAAGGTTACTATGAAAAAAACAAAAACTAGCAAGGACTAGAGGAAATGTGGCAAAATTGAAACCTGTGTGTATTGCTGAGAGAGTAAAATAGTACATCCACTGTGGAAGACAGTATGGAGGTTCCTCAAAGAAATTGAAAACAGAACCACCATATGATCTGGCAGTTCCATTTCTGGGAATATATCCGAAAACCACTGAAAGCAAGATCTTGAAGATATTTGTGTATCCGTTTTTATAGCTGCATACAATGACCATGAGGCGGAAGCAACCCAAGTGTCCATTGATGCATAAACACCACTTGGTATATACATACAATGTAATATTATTCCGTGCACACAAGGAAAGTAGTTCTTTCATGCATTATAGCAGAGATCACCCTTGAGGACATTATACTAAGTGAAATAAACCAGTTAGAAAAGACAAATATAGCATAATTCTATTTATATGAAGTACCTAGAGTAGGCTAATTCATAGAGAAATGAAGGTGATTGAGGGTTACTAGAAATTAGAGGAAGAGCAATATGGGGAATTGTTTCTTAATGTGTACACAGTTTAAGTTTTGCAAGATGAGAAAATTCTAGAGATTGGTTGCAAATAATGTGAACAGAATTAACACTCTTGAATTGTACACTTAGGAATGGGTAAGAAGGTAAATTTTATGGTATGTGTTTTTACTACAATAATTTTTTTTTTTGTACTGGGGATCAAACTCAAGTCCTTGCACTTGTGCAGCAGGCGGTGAAAGCATTGAGCTAAATCCCCGACCCTACTACAATAATTTTTAAAGCATAAATACAAAATGAGGCAGTCATTCTATAGTCCTGATCAAATATAAATCCATAATTTCGAGCTAATCCCCACAGGTTTAATGATTCTCATTGGAACTTTGTTCACAATGATGCTATTTTGATTTCTAAGCATAACATGAAATAGCAATCACGTAAACCTGGAACTCATGAATGAATCCCACTTGGCATTTTCTCTGTTTCCAAAAGTCTTTTTTCTTATATTATCACATTATCAGCAACATAACATACCAACTGCCTAATTGGGTAGACATAGCCACAGCACAGTGATTGGCACCACAATCAATGGGCTCCATAGCCACACGGTATTTATTCGCCCAGGGATACGGATCATCAGAATCTTGTCACAGGCCCTCATATGGACTCTATCGTATTCCAATTTAAATTGAAAAGAAGAATTTATAATCTGCTTGTTACATAATAAAGGCTTTGAAAGGTAAAGAATAGCCCCATGGAGTGAGGACTGGGTTTTCCAGTGCTTGGCTGCAAGTCATATTCCTCAGGAATGTCTGGTAAATGGGTTTTGGAAATTGAATGGAGCCCGAGAGATTTCTGAAGCACTTTGCAAAGGCAGGCTGCATCCAAACCTTGTGTTGGGGAAGTCTGTTAGTCACTATGGCCTTACCATGATGGGGACCTGACAACAACTCTAACTGAGTGCCTGACCTTAGGAAGCAAGGAGACCCACTGGGAAAGATGGCAATGTGTGGTGGTTGAGTCCAAAACCCAGGATTCAAATTCCAGCTCTTTCACTTAGTGGTAGTGTAATTTACAAGCTCATTTTTCTCTAGAAGTTTCAACTTCTACATCTGTAAAATGAGAGGAATGACAGCATCAAGCTCATAGAGTTCTTGTGAGGGTTAATGGGATAACACATGTGAAGCACTAAGCACAGTACCTGGAATTTATTAAGTCCCCAATCCATCTTTGCTATTGTTACTGCTATTTTAATATGGAACTTGAAACAAGGAGTGCCCAGTGACCTTCAAGAAGTATTTCTGTAGCTTAGCTTTCCTGGGAGAACGGTGTTGTCTTCAGTACTTGCTACACATGAACAAAGTTCAGTCAACAAAAAGCACCTGGGGACTCAAGGAGCTGTAGTGCACTTCGGCCAGGAATGCTGCCGAATCTGCTGTTGGGTTTCCCACTGGCCATGTTGCTTCAATAAATGTGGCTGCACAGAGATGGCAGGGAAAGCACTGCCATGGTCCAGCCCAGATTTCTGTCATCTGCTGAGCCTTCAGCCACTATCAACCCCCACCACTACCCAACCCCACCAATGCCGCAGCGCCTCTCTGGTTGTATTGTGCAGAATCGGCAGTAGAACACACGAAAGCCAATGTCTGCTTCCTAAAGCTAGTGCAGGTGCTTCTTGCTCAGCCTGGAAGAACCTGACTGACACAAGAGGACACTTTGCTTACCTGCTAGAGCTTAGCTCTTCCTTACAGAATGAGTAGTTTCCTCACAACAATCGGGCAATGGTTTGAGGGCTGGTGGACGTAAGACACTTCAGCTTGTACACCTGCTGGCCAGCGCAGGCTGCGCCTGGACTAGACCATCTTAATTCTTTCTAGGAATTAAATAGTATAGTGCATCATTTATTACAGGTCAGACATGACTGTAAGTGCTTTACATGGATCTACTTAGTCTCACAACAACTCTATCAAGTTGATATTCAAGGAGGCCAAGGTTTCTACGCATTTTCCATATGTTATTACAGGAATGAGGCTCCTGTAGGTCCTTAGTCCCTGTCTTAACCCATTTTGGGCTGACTACCTGAAATTGGGTAATTTATAAAGAACAGAAATTTATTTCCCCACAGTTCTGGAGCCTGGGAAGTTCAATATTGAGGTGCTGTCATCTGGTAAGGGTGGTGTTGTTACATCATTTCATGGCAGAAGGGGGGAGAGAGAGAGAGAGAGAGAGAGAGAGAGAGAGAGAGAGAGAGGCTGATTCACTCTTTTATAGCAAACCCACTTCCATGATCATGGAATTAATCCATTCAGGAAGGCAGAGCCCTCATGGCCTGATCAACTCTTAGTGGCCTAATCTCTTAATACCCTTACAGTGGCAATTAAATTTCAACTTCAACATCAGTTATGAAAGAGAAACTTTCAAACCATAGCAGTCCCTAAAAGGGCCAAATAACTTTGATGCAGGAGTTCAGAAGATGCTGGTATGTAGTCATATGCCCTGCCCAAGCAAAAACTGCTCTGTACATGTGACCTGAGACCAGACGAGATTCAGGTCCAAAAAAAAGAAGTAGAAGCATAATTATTTCTGAAACAAGTAATGGAAATACGGAAATGATCCTAAGAACACATAGGTAAGAAAAGACTTCTCACTTCTATTTTGCAGAACCTAGAATCTAGGACCCAAAGAAGTAACTCAGTGGGCTCCCAAACCTCCACTCTCCCCTGGAATGGCAATGAAAGAGACAGTGAGAACTCAGGAACAGGGTACAGGATGCTTAGGATAGCTGGATACTGTACATACAGTACAGTAAAAGCGGATGCTGTCCCTGGTCCCTTGAAGCCAGAAGGGTCCCTTGCCCCCACTTTCAGCCCCCTGAGCTATTGCATATGAAGTTAGGAGATGGCTGCAGACCTCCCTGGGCCCAGCATCTGGCCAGAAATGCACTGAAATCTTGTCTTAATGCTATTTCCCAAAGAAGTGCCATTGCAAGCGACTCAGCCCAGCCCTGCACTATTAGCTTCAGATGATCTGAGCAATGCAGATTTGTCACCCTTTTTTTTTTTTTTTTTGGTACCGGGGATCGAACTCGGGTCCTTGGGCTTGCAGAGCAGGTAGCGAAACCACTGAGCTAAATCCCCGGCCCAGATTTGTCACCCTTAATCTAGTGGTTTAGTCTGATCCCCGGGAAAGAGCTTTGAATCCTCGTTTCAGTAAACATCTTCTCTCTAATCTGTAAGCTATTTATCAAATATGAATGCATTTTTTTGAAATGAGTAACTCATTTCCCTGGCATTTTTGTTCCAAAAATAATTGGAAGTGACAATACAAAGAATTACACAGAGAGTTGGATCATCATAAAATAAATATAAAGTTGGAACTGCCCTTGGAGGCTCGCTCTCTTGTGCAGCTTCCTCTCTGAGGAGGCACGGGTACTTCCATTGGCATAGCTGTGTTCCATTATTGATTAGCTTTTAGATTTTGTTACATATTAGATTAGGATGGCTCTGTGAATAGAGAATGAATAGTTCAACCACACATATAAAAATCTTACAAAAGAGCTTCTAACATGATCCTTTTAAAAAAGAACACCTCATTTGGACAAAATTTGAGAAAATGACAGAGTTTATTAAATCCATATTCTAGGTGACTTCTTATATTTCACTTCTATTATTTTCAGAATGAAGCAAAAGATCGCATTTACCCAATTTGGCATGGATGCATACACACCTGTGTGTGTGTGTGTGCACCCGCCTGCGTGTGTGCAGAAGCACACTTATGCATGTGTATATATCAACTATTTAAGGCAGCGATTTTAAACTAAGGCAGGGGCATTCTAAGGGAAAGTAAATGATGTATGGTATGAGACTATTCTTTAAGATTAAGCCATTAAAGCTCTAAAATGTGTGTATAATGAGGATTTCAAGCTCACATCTTCTGAGTTTGGCCAAAAATATCTGGCAACATATTCATACTCTAACTTTCTCTCCCCTATCCTGCTTTCTGAATTTTCATTTCCTCTTCATTCAAGTGCACTTGGTCCAGAAACTCCATGGGCAAGGGCCTAATGAACCTTGAAAAGTTGGGTTGTTTTTGATTCCAGTGCCAAAACCACCACCTGAAAGTGGGCCAGTTGACCTAGAACACTTTCTTTGGCAATACCCCAACAACAAAGTCTTCTTTGCTGCACAGAACAAGACTCATTCTAGAATTTACTCCTATTACTTAGAAAGACACAGACTATATTATTTTAAGCTGCCATTATCTTCTAATAGAAAAATTAACCTTCCTGCCCAGGCACTTCTTGATCAATAACTGAGCTTCTGATGATTTTATATACCTGATATAATAAATTACCACAAACTCAGTGGCGTAAGACAATAGAAATGTCTTTTCCTACTGTTATGGGGATCAGGAGTCAGACGTGGGTATCACGAAGTTGTCATCAGGGCCACATTCCTTTCTGGAATCTCTGGGGGATGACCTGTGTCCTTGCTTTTTCTAGAGTCTAGAGACAGACTGAATTCCTTAGCACATCACACTTCTTTCATCTTCAGTATCAACAGTGTCACATTCCTCTGATCCCTCTTACAATGTGACATTTCTTTCTGACTTCAGTTGGAAAAGTTTCTCTACTTGTAAGGACTCACATTATATTGGTTTGAATAAGCCTCCCAAATTTCATGTAATGGAAACTTAATCTCCAAATTCATATGTTATTAGTGTTTGGAAGTTGGACCACTGGGAGCTCTGCCATTATTCATGGACTAATGGACTAATAGGCTAGCAGAGGAGTGGCTTTGTTATGAAAAGTGAGCTCTCACTGGTATGCTGTCTATGTGGTGCCTCCCACCATGTGGTCCTGCAGCAAGAAAGCCTTTACCATATGTGCCTGGTACTCCCCAGCCTCCAGAACCATAAGCTAAATAAACTTCTCGTCCCTATAAATTTCCTAGTCTGCCGTATTCACTTATATCAATAAAAATTAAGTAGGACACATGCAATTAGAGGGAGGTATAATCCATGATAATCTTTCCCTCTCAAAGTCCTTAACTTTAATCCCATCTGGAAGGTTAACATGGCCATCTCAGGTAATATGTTCGCAGGTTCTAGATTTTACACCTTGCTGTTTCTGGAGGCCTTCATTCTGCCTTCCACAGAGTTACACTATTTTGAGGGAGGGTGATGATGCTGATGCTAGGACTTCCCTGCTTCCATTGGGTCTAAAAAGAACAGGGTTTACTCTATCCATGACCCCTGCAGACAAACCTCTACTCTTGACCATCAAGGCAGCTATTGAGATAATCAGTGGCCAAGGCCTATCAGCAAAGAAAGAAGCTCATCCAGTCATTTCTGATAGACTGCAACCCTGGGGCCCTTTGGTGTGTGGGGTTCATAACACAACTTAGCTACTAATAGCTCTTCCTTCCTGAAATGAGAAATTGTTTCTGCAAGGATGGACATATTCAACTTCCATAAAATTGTATTTGTACTGCTGTCCATTGCTCATAGATACTTAAAGAATGTACATGTTTAACATAAAAACCACATTTTCTTTAGCCAGATTATCACATAACATGCTCTTCCCTTCACTTGATAAACACTCTTTTCCATTTAAATGTCTACTAAATAGCACTGTAATTGAGCAGAGTGAAGGGAATGCAAAACTCAACTGAACTGCCATGATCACCTTTTAAGTCAAATTACTAGGCTTTCATTGAATCATGATTCCTTGACAGTTAAAACAAATGTAGGTGGCCGATGTTGAGCTGATCACCTGCATTTTTCAGCAGAGAAGTGAAGTAACTGCCCCCCACCCCGATGTTTAAGTAGTAAAATATTTCACAATATAAATTTGCTGGTGGATTTGGGGAGGCAGAAATCCTAGTTTGGCTCAGTGGGAGCTGATGCAGAAGCTACAGTTTACACGGACACTTCCAGGCTGCCAAGTCCACAGGATTGGAGATGACTTGTAACTTTGGGCAGTTGGGGCTGTATAATTCGGCCTGAAAAAATAAACAGTCCCTTTCTCCCTTTCATTTCCTGTATAATTAAGGAAAACACTGACTTAATTGCCTGGATAATTACAGGCCTGTAGGCCTGGCCTCAGGCTGTCTACACAAGTGCCAATAAAATCACCTGAAAAGTGAAAAATATCAGGCAATCAACTGTTGGCTTTGTCAAATAACTGGTTTAAATGATTTCCTTCCCCCAGTCCACTTTGAATTGGAAAGAAAATGTGAATGTGTCAAAGTGTCTACTGATCTATACCTGGACTGTGGAAGATGCTGACAAGGCCACTCCTGTATGTCTGGTATTTTAAAGAGCTCTCCTGCGCCCCAATAACTCCCAGGCTTGAGCCTAGATACAACACCTATTGTGTCCTGTGTCCCTGTTTCACTGAGGAAATTGAGGTCGAGAAGCAGGAATTCACCTCAGTTTTCTGGCCCCTTCCCACCTGCTAGAGTATCCACTGGGCCCATTCTTAATTCACTTCCACTAATTAGTTGTATTACAGTGGGCAAGCCATTCACGTCTGAGTGGCAGTTTACTCATCTGTAAACAGGGACGCTGTAAAGGGACACTACAGTGAGCTCCATAGGAAGTATAAGCAAGAATAAAGGCCAGTGTGACTCTGTCAAACTTCCTGAGAGAAGGAAGATGCAGATGGTGCAATCGGCTTAAAGAGGGAAACAGATTATCTTAGAGAATCTTTGCTTGCATCTTTCTCTGCACCCTCCATTTTACGCCAACTCACTCAACTGAGGGCTTGAAGAGAAAAAAAGAAAAGAGAGGACATAGTAACTTTAGAACCCACAGTGGTGGCGGTTACTGAGAGAGTCCAGGCTTGTATTTGAGGAGCCAGGAGTTCCAACACAACTTACCCACAGTTTTCCTACTCTATCAGAATTCAAGGAAGCCAGGAAGTAGAGAAGTGCTACTATCCAGGAAGTGATGGGGTTTTTGTGTTGGTTTTTGTGTTTGTTTTTGTTTTTTTCGTGGGTGATACTAGGGCTCGAACTCAGGAAGTGTTGAGCTATGTCTCCAGCCATTTTTTTGAATATTATTTTAAGACAAGGCCTCAAACTTATGATCCTCCTACCTTGAAGTCCCAAGACAGAAAGAAACATAAAAGCTATCCGGACCACATTATTAGGCAATTCATTTTATGTAAGAAAACATTGATTGCTTCTCAAAAATGAGAATGAGGATTTGAGGCTATGAAACAGTTATAACAGTTCTTTTTTGTACTTTCTTTTAACTTTTATTTGTATTTATTTTATACTGAGTTTATTCCTGTCCCACAAGATTCTGTTTCCTTAATTTCTTCTTTGATCTCTTTCTCATCTATGAAACTACTGCTTCTGGTTTAGGAATAATTCATTCCATCCCATTCATTTCATATCTCTGTGAAAGCAGAAGCTCCTGTGTGGGCTAATCCAACCAGGAGCATAGTAATTGCAACAGCTCATCTTGGGTGCTTTGTTCATCTGGATGTATTCAATGATCATAGAATCTACCTCTACTAAGTTCTGCATTACTCTGTACATTTCAAGAATATGCAGCAAAATTTCAGTGGTCTTTTTGAGCTACTGACTTTTTTTTTTTTGCTTAAATTCTTTCATTGGTACATTTTAGGTACACAATACATTTACATTTGTCATTGGGTGCTTGTACCTATACATGATGTACCTTGGTTCTTATTTTTTCGCCATTACTTGTGCGCCCTTCACCAGCTCCACCCTTCCCTATCTACATAGACTTTGTTTCCAGTTTTTCCTTTTCTCATAATTTTTCCTTTCCCTTCTTTCCTTTCTCCTGCCCCTCCCACTTCCCCTACCGCTTTGGAACATTTCTTCCTATTTCACATTATCAGTTATTCATTTTAATCATTTTAATCCTTATTTACACTTTCAGTTTCTCACACTAGAGAAACTATTCGGTATTTATTCATGTATGTCCTATTTATTTCACTTAAGAGTATGGCCTCAATATGCACCCACTTAGCTATAAATGTCTCTAGTTTCTCATTCTTTATGGCTGAGTAGTACTCCATTTTAGGAAAAAACCACATCTTCTTTATCCACTTTCCAGTTGATGGGCACTTGGGCTCTATTTCCAAGCTTTAGCTATTACAAACTGTGCCACTATAAACATGGGTGCACATATATCACTGTGGTATGATTCTTTTAATTGTTTGGGAAGATACCCACCGGGGGAATAATCAGGTCAAATGGGACCTCTAGACCTAGTTCTTGGAGGTATCTCCATACTAATTTCCACAGTGGTTGCACCAGTCTGCACTCCCACCAGCAATGGAGAAGGGTTCCTTTCTCCCCACACCCCCACCAGCATTTGTTATTGGTTGATTTCTTGATAGCAGCCATTCTTTCTGGGGTGGGGTGGAATCTCAGTGTTGATTTCATCTACATCTCTCCAATGACCAGTGATGGTGAACATTCTTTCCTATGTTTATTTGCTGCTTTTACTTCTTTGTCTGAGAAATGTCTATTCATTTCAGATGCCCATTTTTGAATTGGGTCTTTGAATTTGGGGGGTGTGACTTTTTTCAGTTCTTTATATATTCTAGATAGTATGTCCTTTGTCTGGGGTACAGCTGCTAAAATTTTTTCCCACATTGTAGGTTGTCTCTTAGCTCTGTTTTGCAGTGCAGAAGCTTTTTAATAAGATGAGATCCCAGTTGTTGATTCTTTGTGCTAGTTCCCGTGCTACTGAGGTTTTGTTCATAAAGTCTTTTCCTATGCCAATGTCTTCAAGAGTTCTACCTAACTTATCTTCCAGCACGTTTAGTGTTTCTGTCTTAATATTTAAATCTTTAATCCACTTCGATCTTAGTTTAGTGCATGGTGATAGGTATGGGTCTAGTTTTAATCTTTGGCAGGTTGAAATCCAGTTTTTCCAACACCATTTATTAAATAGGCTATCTTTCCTCCAGTGAGGGTGGTTGTGAGCCACTGACTTTTGTCTAACCCCAATATTTGGCCTGGGCACTCCTACCAACACCATGATTGTAATACTGCAACAGCACACATACATTGCTTCTTTCAGTTACTTGGTGGCTTTTCACATACACATAACGTTGATGGCCTGGGCTGTTTCATGGGTATACTTAAAGTGCATGCAAAGATTTGATCTTTTTGATTTGCATGATTTGGGGAGGTTTTTCTGGGTCAAGAGAAGAGCAAAATCTTTTCACAGGTCACACAAAGCCACTTGTTGGGGTGGAACAATACAATATGGGAAGAGCTATTGTTGTGTTTTAAAGTAATTTTTATTTTAGAATACGTTTAGATTTATAGAAAAATTATAAACTTATGAAACAGAATATTCAAGTACTCCACACCAATTTTACTCTATTATTTACATTAGAATGACAGTTCTGTAACAACTACTGAGCTATCACTAGATCATTATTACTGAACTGTGTACTTGATTCAAATGTCTTAGTTGTTCTGTAATGTCCAGGATGTGATTCAAGATTACATTTAGGCCTCATATATCCTTACTTTGCTCTTGGTTGTGAGGGTTTCTGAGTTTCATTGTTTTTGGTGACTTTGACAATTTTGAGGAGTAACAGTCATGTGTTTTATCTAATGATCATCAGCTAGTATTTTCTGATTTCTTTTTCATGATAAGACTGGGATTATAGGTTTTGAAGAGGAAAACAGAGGACAAATGCCATTCCATCCCATCCTATCAAAGAAACGTGCTAGTAATATGACTTATTGTTGTTGCAGTTAAACTTAATCACTTGGCTGACTTCTATCTATAGAAGATTTGTCTTTTCTCCTTCATTTAAGTACTGGTTCCATCATTTACTTGTATCAATATGGACTCTTGGATGTTTATTTTATGCTTTGGGTTATAACCTAATATTATCTTTATTTTTGGCTCAATTGGTTCCAGCTTTGGCCATTGAGAGCTCTCTCTAGTGGGCTCCTGTATTCTTTTTGACACGCACTCAACCTTTTGTGTTTTTGATCACTTTCTTATTTTCTGGCACTACATAATGCTCCACACTCATCTTGTATATTTCCCTCCCCAGCTCTGGCATCCAGTTATTCTCTAAGGATCCTCAGCTGCTCTAACTGCAGAATAGGATTAGGAATTCTGGGTACTAAGTGTGCTCATTGCTGGGGACTATCATTGTTTCTAGAACTTCTCAGTGGAAAGAGCTAGGTAATATATGTATAAATTACATATTTCTGTGATTATTTCTATATCTATCAGTGTATATAAGCATACACATCTGTATCTACATTTGATTAAACAGGAAATCATACTGTTTTCTATGACTAATCCAGGACCATGAGGTTCATTCGAGCCTTCCTTTCTTGTTTGTCTGTATCCTCCCACTCCAACAGTGAAAATCTTGGCTCCCACCCTCTACCATCTATTTACTTATTTTTTTCCAATCCTGTCCTATAGGTGTAATGATTTCAGAATTTTTAACCCATATGATGGAGTTAAACTAGAGTACAACTAGAGTACAGTGATTATGAGTAGCTCTTTTTGTCATGGGTCTTAAATCTTCACTCATTTCCAAAGTTACTTATGTCAGTGTTTTTCCCTACTTCAGTAGGTGGAGTTACATCATATATATATATAAACTGTTAGCCATTTTCTGGTCACAATCTGCCATTTGGGGTTCACAATCTCCCAAATGACATTTTAAAATGTTCATACAGTAGGGCTCATATGTTGTAATGCAAAGTTTTGTGAATTTTGACAAATACAGAGTATTATGTATCTACCACAACAGCGTCAAAATAGTTGCATCACCCTCAGAAATCCTTAGTGCTTTCATATATTCAATTCTACCCTTCTCTAAATATCTGACAATTACTTATCTGTTTTGTGACTCTGCTTTGTCTTTTCCAGAATATCATAAATGGAATCATACAGTTCATATTCTTTGTAGAATGGTATCTTTTACTTACCAAGATGTATTTAAGATTCATCCAAGGTTTTGTCTGACTTGATACCTCATTCCTTTTTTTATCCCTGAATAATATTCTATTGTTTGTGTATGCAACTGTTTGTTAATCTATTTACTGATCGAAGAATTTCTTGGTTGTTTCCAGTTTGGGGAATTATGGTTAAAATTGCTATAAACAGGGCCGGGGATTTAGCTCAGTGGTTCTGCTGCCTGCCTTGCAAGTGCAAGGTCCCGAGTTCAATCCCTAGTACCAAAAAAAAAAAATTGCTATAAACATTCTTGTGCAGTTTTGTTTGTGTGGATATAAGTTTTCAGATGAGCTGGGCAAACACCTGGGAACACAACTGGTGAATTGTAGGGTAAGACCATGTTCAGCTCTGTAAGAAACCACCAAATTGTCCACAAAAGTGGCTATACCTGTTTACATTCCTACCATCAATGAGTGAGAATTTCTGCTGCTTTGTGTTCTTACCAGAAATTCACATTGTCTTTTCACAGTTTTAGCCTTTCAATATGTGTGAAGGGGGTATGTCACTATTTTAAGTTACTATTCCCTACTTTTCATGTTTGTTAACTGTACATCTTTGCTGAGCTCATCTGTACACTTTTAAGTCAGGTTGTTTTTCTTATTGCATTTTAAGAATTCTTTGTGTGTTTTTGTGTACAAGTCCTATATATATCTGTGCTTAGCTTTCGGTTATCCTAACTACCTTTTACAGAGTGTTATGTCTTAAACCAAGAATGTCCCCCAAAGGCCTCATGCACTCAGAGGCGGGGCTTTGGGAAGGTGATTGGATTATGGGGGCTGATAGCTGACTTGCTTAGGAGGCGGGGCCTGGTCAGGGGGCGGGTCACTGGAGCCCTGGCTCCTCCCTTCTCTCCCTGCTTCCAGGCCACCACGATGTAGGTAGGCAGCTTTCCTCTGCGGGCAGGCCCTTCTATCATTCCCTTCCTGCCTTGGAGCCACTCTATGGACTAAAACCTCTAAAAAGTGTGACTCCAAATACGGCTCTCTTCCGGTAAGTTGTGGGTGCAGTTGTTTTGTCTCACTGATGAGAATGCAACTAGCACACAGAATAAATCCAACTTACCTACTTTTTATTGTATGAATCCCATTTTTGGAGTAATGATATTATACATAAAATATCATCACCAAATAAATGGCCATGCAGATTTACTCCTGCCTTCTTCTAGAAGCCCTACAGTTTTGCTTTCTGAGTTTCTCTTCTTATTTGAAACATTTTGCATTTTACATTTCTGTCCTTGATCCATTTTTCTGTCTTTATTTAGGTGTGAGCTTTATGTCAAGGTCTCTTTTTGTTTTCATTTTGATATTCATTTAATTTTACTACTTTGCTTATTAATCTAATTCTTTCATCCCTACTTGTATCCTTTCTCTATCAAATTGCTGTTATGCATTCATAAAAAGTTAGTTATTATAATTGTGTGAATCTACTTCTGCTCTCCGTATCTATTTCATCAATCTATACACTATTTTTCATCAATACTACACTTTCTTGATTATAGTTATTTTACAAGAAGTTTTGAATTGAGTAATGTGAATCCACTAACTAGGTTCTTCTTCCTTTTTTTTTTAGGTTCTTCTTTTTCAAAATTGTATCATTTATTATAGGTTCTTCTCTTTACATATAAATTTTAGAATTAAGTTTTCATTATCTTTTCAGGCTTAATAAAAGTTTGTGGTCATATATATATATGATCATATACATGTGATCATATTATTGTGCCTATATACATATACATATATATATGTATATATATATTCAAGGTGGATTTAGCAGTAAATTAAGAATAGAGAGCTTAATTGAGTATGGCCATGAAGCACGCACACACTGCTCATAACCCTCAGATACCTATTTTAACCAAAGTCTCTTGTACAGTAGAAATAGTATAAGCAGAAATAAGTCATAACAAGTTAAGGATACTGGAAAGTGTGTTTGGAAAAATGACGTGTAGCTTAAAGTAAAGCATTCAGCTTACTCCTGGAGAATTTTATATATATACATATATATACACACATTTTTATGCTTTTGTCCATAGATAGATAGATAGATAGATAGATAGATAGATAGATAGATAAATATATAGACACTTTTGTCCATGGTTCCTGACACATAACTCCCCAAGGGAGACCATAGAAACTGTAATTTTTCTTCCTCAAAACAGGTCATAGAAATTCTGATCTTTCTCTACCTTTTTGTTTTGGAGTTGGCCATAAAGAAATCTTCACTCATCTTGTCTAGCGGTAGGGTGTAAGGCTCTCCTCATCCCACAGATACCCTGCTTCATAACCTGGAAGGAGAATGTTGCCCAGAGAGGCCAAAGAGAATCTGAAAAGTCAGGTTTTGCTGGCTTTCCCCACCCAGTCTATTAGCATTGGATGTGTAATGAACTGTTTATAAAAACCCCAAAAGGACAGGCTTCTGAGAACCTCTGGAAATGTGGCATGCCTGGAGAGGGCATGGAAGCTCTTTGTCCTTTCTCCCACACTTTACCTTGTACATTTCTTCATCTTTATTCTTCGTGATGTCCTTTATAATAATCTCATAAACACATTTCCTGGAGTTCTGTGAGCTGCTTGAGCAAATTAATTGAACCCAAGGAGGAGATGAATCACAGGAATAAGTAAAGCAGCCTAAGGCTTGCAACTGGCATCTACAGTGAAGGGACTAAAGTCGTGGGGACTAAAACCCTCTTCCTGTGGAATGGCGCACTGTCTCCATGTAGGTAGTGTCAGAATTGGACTGGAGTAGAGGACACTCAGCTGAAGTCCACTGCAGAACTGATTGCTTCTTGCTGGTGGGAAGAAATCCCCACACATTTTGGAGTGCCAGAAGCCTTCTGTGTTGGGTGTTGTGGTGTGAGAATAGAAGTGGGAAGGAACACTTTTTTCCCAGTCAGAGTTTAATTGGGTTTGTGTTGAATTTATAGAAAAAAATGACATCTTTATAATAGTGAGCCTTCTATTCTATTAACATTTATTATTTGTTTCTTTAGATTTTTATATTTGTTTTATCAGTATTTTGCAGTTGTCTTCATATAAATGCTACATATACATATTTTCTTAAACCAATATGTTAGTACTTCATTTTGTGGTGTCATTATAAGTGATAAATTTTAAAATTTGAATTTCAACTTTCTATTGTAGATACTACATAGAGAAGCATTTGACTTTTGCATATTGACTTGTATCCTGCTATCTTGATTTGCTTCCTTATTAGTTCCAGGACTATGTTTTGTTTGGAGTTTTCTACATAGACAATCATGCGTCTCTGAAGGAAGACACTTTTCCTTTTCAACTTCTATACAATTTAGTTTTGTTTTTGTTTTTTTTCTTATCTCACTGTACGAGCTAGAACTTCCAGTGGAGTGGTGAGAATGGACATCCTCACCTTGTTCAGGCGAAGCATTCAGCTTCTCTTCATTAAGTATGATGTTAGCTATAAAGTTGTTTTTATCTATATCACATATTAGGAAAAGGAACTTCCTTTCTAAACTTTTGATAGTGAATCACATGCTTCTCTTGAATCTATTGATAATAATTTTTCTTAATTAATTCTGTTCAAATTTCAAATGACATTGATTAACTTACTAATTTTGAACCAGCCTTGGATCCTGGAATGGACACCACTGAGTTATAAAGTATTTTTATATATTTCTAGGTAGGATTTGCTAATATTTTGTTGAGATATTGCATTTGAGTTCATAAGACATAGTAATAGGTAGTTTCTGCTTCCTGAATTTTCTTTGTTTAATTTTGATATTAGGGTAAACCTGGCCTTACAAAATGAGTTGGGAAGTGTATCTTCCTCTACCTTGGAAAGGAATCTGTCAAATTAGTATTAAATCTAACAGTTCAGCAGGAAAACAACTTAGAACAAGATTCTTTTTCAGTCTTTTCAACCACCAATTCAGTTTTTTTTAGTAGATATAGCACTTTCAGCTGATCTACTTCTCATTGGGTGAATGAATTTTCTTGATTTGTACCTTTCAAGAAATTGGTTCAATTCACCTAAATTATAAACTTTGTTCATCTTGTAATATCTTTTTAATATTCATAGGCTCAATAGTGCTGAAATGGTTTCATTCTTAATATCACTAATTTGTATCTTTTCTCTTTTGTCTTCATTAGCCTGGCTAAGACTTGTAATTTTTCTTGATCTTTTCAAAAATGATCTTTTTCAGTTTGCTAACTTTATTGTTTATTTATTGGTTTCTGTTTTAGTATTTACTATTTTCTTTCTCATGTTTAGTTTGTCATTTCTTTCCTAAAGTGGAAGCTTGAGTTACTAACTCTACAAAATTATAATTTTCAAATATTTGCATGTAATTCTATACATGTCCAAGGACTGCTTTTGCTGTGTCACACACTTTGATCATTTTTTGTTTTCATTTTCATTCAGTTCAGTAAAATTTTAACTTTCTCTTCAGATTTCTTTGACTCATGATTTATTTAGAAATGTGTAGTTTAATTTCCAAACATTTGGAACATTTCCAGTAATCTTTCTTTTATTGACTTCTAGTTTAATTACATTTTCATCAGAGAATATGTTTTATATGATTTCTATTCTTTTAGTTTTGTTAAGGTGTATTTTATGACCTATAGTGTGGTCTGTCTTGGTGAATTTTCCATGTGACTTTCAGAAGAATGTGTAATCTGTTGTTGGTTACATTATAAATATTATTTGAATCAAGTTGACTGATAGTACTATCCAAGTCATCTGTATTTTTGCTGATTGTCTGCTTTCTAGATCAATCAAATAATGAAGACTAAAACCTTTTTGTCAGTTCTATTAGATTTTGCTTCAAGTACTTTGATGCTCTGTTGCTAGATGCATAAATGTTAAAGATTATTATGTGTCCTTCAAAAATTAAACTCTTCATTGTGCAATGTTCCTCTTTATCTCTACTAATCTTTTTTATTCTGAAGTCTACTTTTTTCTACAATGAATGTAAGTACACCAGCTTTCTTTTGATTAGTGCTAGGCTGATGTAACTTTCTCCATCTTAACTTTGAATCCCTTTGAATCTTTATAGACAATACTGGTTTATGTAGAAAACATGTACTTTGTCATTCTTTTCAAAAACTCCCGCTGCCAGTCTCTGCCTTTAACTGATATATTTAGACAATTCACATTTAGATTGGATATTGTTCTGCCATCTTTGTCACTATTTTCTGTTTATTTCTTTCATTTTTTCTCATTCTTTCTGTATTCTGTTTTTAATTCAGCATTTTATATGATTCCAATTTATCCCCTTTCTTGTTATATAACATATAGTTGATTTTTAAAATTTTATTTAACTGACACACAAAAATGTACATATTACTATATTAGTGAGATAGCATGTAATGTTTGGATTCATGCATACATTGCAGAATGTCTAAATTAGATTAAACATCTTTATCTTCTCAAATATTTATCATTTCTTTATGGTCAGAATTTTCAAAAACTTTTCTTATAACTTTTGAAATGTAAAGTATGTTATTGTTTTCTATAATCACCCTATCATGCAATTGCACAGCAGAAAATCTTGCTCTACCTAACTGTAACTTAGTACCCACTGATCTGCCTCTCTCTATTCCTGCCCTCAACTCTCTTCACCCTCGGGTAACCACTATTCTACTCTCCACCTCTGTGAGATCAACCTTTTCTGATGCCACATACAAGTGATATCATGCGGCACTTCTCTTTCTGTGTTTGGTTTATTTCACTTAACATAATTAGTAGTCCTTACGTGGATTTCATTCAGTTGTCTACGTAAAGATGATCTTACCATCTACAAATAAAACAGTGTATTTCTTTTCAGATTGGGTCATTTTTATATAATTTCCTAGTCTGATTTTATGATCAGACTAATTTCAGTAGACATCTTTTGCTTCATTCTGAGCTTAAAACTCTTTTCTCCTGTAACTATAATGTAAGCTATTGGGTTTTTGTAGATGCTGTTCATCACTTTGAGAAAGCTTTTATTTTATTTATACTTCACTAATAGCTTTTTATATAAAGAACGGATGTTGGATTTTGTCAAGTTATTTTTCTGCACTTATTGAGAGGACCATATGGCTTTTCAGCTTTAGTTTGTTAATGTTAATTACATTGATTTTCAAATGTTTAACCAGCCTTTAATTCCTGGAAGAAATCTCACTTGATCATTGGGCATTGTATGTTTGTTTGTTATACTGATAGACTCTGTAGATCATTACTTGTAATTTATATTGCAATATCTTTAAGAAGACAAATTTTTCTTTCTGCCACATGTAATCTGCTGTTAATTCCATCCACTGTGTTTGTCATCTCAGGCACTGTACTTTTTAGCTCTATGAGATCAATTTGAATGTTTAACATAGTTTCCATATCTCTACCGAATTTTTTCCTTTTACAATTTTTATTTCACTAGTACATGTTTGCAGTACACGAAATTTACATTCATCTTAGGGAATAGGTGCATATATACAGCACAGCTGATTTCTTTTTTAAAATTTCCTTCCCCTTCTTACCTCCCTCCATCTCCAAATCCCTTTTCTACGTTTTTACTGTTGTTGCTATCATTATTCCTAGGTCATGTTTATGAACTAAAATGCTTACATTCAGTGTGGGTATTTGGTAACTGTACATGGTATATCTTAAATCTTCTCACTACCAAATGTTTGGACATATGAAATAAAGTTATATTAAGTATAACTATATATAATATATGTACTATTTATATAATAACTATAACATAATAAAGTTATTATAACTATTTAATATCCTCATCTGCAAATTTTAAAATACATGCTGGCTCTGGGTCACATGTGATTTTTCAAGATAGTTTTAATTTGATTGTCTTACCTTAGTGAGTTCAAACATTTTTTAATATTGCTAAAGACTAGTTCTCTTTCTCGTGAACTGTCTGTGCATTTTTCACATTTTTCTATCAGGTGTTAGGTCTTATGTTCCCCAAATTTTAAGAGGCCTTATATATTAGCGATATTAGTGGGCTGTATCATATGTTTTCCCATTTTCATTCACCTTTTGAAATTCTTTTTTTTTTGTTAAATTCTTTTATTGGTACATTTTAGGCATACAACACAATTACATTTCTCTTTGGGAATTGTACCTTTACATAATGCATCTTGGTTCTTATTTTTCCCCCATTCCTAGCCCTCCCTTCCCTATTTACAAAGACTTTATTTCCATTTTTTCCATTTCTCATCATTTTTCCTTTCCCTTCTTTCCTTTCCACTCCCCCTACCACTACCCCTACCCCTTTGGACCTTTTCTGCCTATTTTGCATTATCGATGATTCATTCTAATCATTGGTACATTTTAGGTATACAATATAATGACATTCATCATTGGAAATTTGTACCTTTACATAATCTCTCTTGGTTCTTATTTTTCACCCTTGCCCAGCCCTCCCTTCAACCCCTCCATTCCTCCCTGTTTGCAAAGATTTTGTTCCTATTTTTCCATTTTCTCATATTAATCCATTTCCCTTCTATCCTTTCCCCTAGCCCTCCCACTTCCTTCCCCTTTGCCACTTTTCTTCCTGTTTCACATTATCTGTTATACATTTTAGTCCTTATTTACACTTTCAGTTTCTCACACCAGAGAAACTATTCGGTATTTATACATTTGTGTCCTATTTATTTCACTTAAGAGTATTGGTTCAATGTGAATCCATTTAGCTATAAATGTCTCTAATTTCTCATATTTTATGGCTGAGGAGTACTCCATTTTATAAAAAAACTCACATTTTCTTTATCTAGTCTCCAGCTGATGGGCATTTGAGCCGTTTCCAAGTTTTAGCTATTACAACCTGTGCTGCTATGAACATGGGCGCACATATATCACTGTGGTATGATTCTTTTAATTCTTTGGGGAAGATCCCCAGCAGGGGAATAGCAGGGTCAAATGGGACTTCCAGTCCTAGTTCTTTGAGGTGTCTCCATACTGATTTCCACAGTGCTTGCATCAGTCTGCACTCCCATCAGCAGTGGAGCAGGGTTCCTCTTTCCCCACAGCCCCGCCAGCATTTGTTATTGGTTGATTTCATGATAGCAGCCATTCTTTCTGGAGTGCGGTGGAATCTCAGCATTGTTTTCATTTGCATCTCTCCAATGACCAGAGATATTGAACATTTTTTCATGTATTTATTTGCTATTTCTACTTCTTTGTCTGAGAAATGTCTGTTCATTTCAGATGCCCATTTTCGGATTGGGTCTTTAAATTTAGGAGGTCTGATCTTTTTAAGTTCTTTATAGACTCAAGATAGTAGACCTTTGTCTGAGGAAGAGGAGGTGAAGATTTTTTCCCACATTGTGGGTTGTCTCTTCACACTGCTGGTGGTTTCTATTGCTGTACAGAAGCCTTTTAATAAGAAGAGATCCCACTTGTTGATTGTTTGTGCTAGTGCACATGCAACTGAAGTTTTGTTCATAAAATCCTTTCCTACACCGATGGCTTCAAGAGTTCTACCTAACCTCTGTTCCAACTGGTTCAGAGTTTCTATTTTAATATTTAGATCTTTAATCCATTTTGATTTTAGTTTAGTGCATGGTGAGAGATACAGGTCTAGTTTTAATCTTTGGCAAGTTGAAGCCCAATTTTTCCAGCACCATTTATTAAAGAGGCTATCTTTCCTCCAGTGAGGGTGTTTGGCTCCTTTGGCGAAGATGAGATGGCTGAGTGTGTCTGGCGTTGTTTCTGCATCTTCTAATCTGTTCCACTGGTCCTCAGGTCTGTTCCTCTGCCAGTACCATGCTGTTTTTATCATAGTAGCTTTGTAGTATAGTTTCAGGTTGGGAATTGTGATACCCCCTGCCATGTCTCTGTAACCTAGAATTGCTTTTGCTATTCTGGGTCTCTTCTTGTTCCAAATGAATTTTTGGAGTGTTTTCTCAAGGTCCATGAAGTATGCTGCTGGGATCTCAATTGGAATTGCATTAAATCTATATAGCAGTTTTGGAAGTATGGCCATTTTCACTATATTAATCCTTCCTACCCAGGAGCAGGGGATGTCTGTCCATTTTCTGATATCATCTTCAATCTCTCTTTTCAGAGTGCCATAGTTTTCAGAGAAGAGGTCTTTGATTTCTTTTGTTACAATGATTCCTAGGTATTTCAGTTTTTTGGATGCTATTGTGAAAGGAATTATTTGCCCTATTCCTCTCTCAGTGAATCTGTCACTCGTATAGAGGAAAGCTATTGAGTTTTGTGTGTTGACCTTGTAACCAGCTACTTGACTGAATTTGGTTATTAAGTCTAGAAGACTTTTGGTGGAGTTCTTGGGGTCTTCTACATAGAGCATCATGTCATCTGCAAATAATGACATCTTGACTTCTTCATTTCCTATCTTTATTCCTTGTATTTCTTTCTCTTGCCTAAGTGCCGTGGCTAATGTTTCCAGAACTCTATTGAACAAGAGTGGTGATAGTGGACATCCTTGTCTTGTTCCTGATTTTAGTGTGAAGGGTTTCAGTTTTTGACCATTTAGTATGATATTGGCTGTTGGTTTTTCATAGATGGCTTTTATCAGTTTGAGGGAGAGACCATATATTCCAATTTTTGTACGGTTTTTATCATAAATTCATGTTGGATTTTGTCAAAAGCTTTTTCTGTGCCTATGGAGATAATCATATGGTTTTTGTCCTTGGCTCTATTGATATAGTGTATTACATTGATTGATTTTCATATATTGAACCATCCCTGCATCCCTGGGATGAATCCCACTTGATCAGGGTGTATGATCTTCTTGATGATCTTCTGCATTCTGTTTGCCATTATCTTCTTAAGGATTTTTGCATCTATGTTCATTAGTGAGATTTGCCTATAGTTCTCCTTTTCAGTTGGGTCTTTCTGTGCTTTGGAGATCAAGGTGATACTTGCTTCCAGGAATGAATTTGGGAGTATTACTTCCCTTTCAATTTCATTGAAGAGTTTAAACAGTAGTGGCAGCAGTTCCTCTCTAAATGTCTTGTAGAATTCAGCAGGGAAGACATCAGGGTCTGGGCTTTACTTAGTTGATAAGCTTTTAATTATGTTTTCAATTTCATTGGTTGATATTGGGTTGTTCAGAATTTTTAGGTCTTCTTTGTTCAACTTTGGTAATTCATATGTATCTAGGAATGTGTCCATTTCTTCTGTGTTGTCCATCTTATTGGCGTATAGGTTCTGGAAGTAGGTATTGATGATCCTCTGGATTTCTGCTGGGTCTGTTGTAATTTCAGCCTCCTCATTCCTAATTCCATGGATTTGAGCCTTTTCTTTCCTTTTTCTGATAAGGTTGGCTAAGGTTTGTCAATTTTGTTGACTCTTTCGAAGAACCAACTCTTGACTTCATTGATTTTTTGTATCATTCTCTTAGTCTCCATTGGATTAATTTCTCCTCTGATCTTTATAATTTCCTCCCTTGTATGAGCTCTGGGGTTGTCCTGCTCTTCTTTTTCTAGAAGCTTGAGGTTCAGCATCAGGTTGTTTAATTGGGCTCGTTCTGTTTTCCTAATATGCTTATTCACTGCTATGAATTTCCCTCATAAGACTGCTTTCATTGTGTCCCATAGATTCTGATATGTTGTATTGTCATTGTCATTTAATTGAAGGAACTGTCTGATTTCTTCTTTAATTTTCTCTGTGACCCACTGGTTATTCAGAAGTGTGTTGTTCAATTTCCATGTGTTTATGAAATTTTCCAAGTTTCTTTTGCTATGGATTTCCAATTTCATCACAATATGGTCTGATAATATAAAGGGGATACCTTCTATTCCTTTGCACTTACTTAAACATGTTCTGTGTGTGAGTATGTGGTCTATTTTGGAGAATGACCCATGTGCAGCTGAGAAGAATGTGTATTCTGATTTTGTGGGGTGGAAGACTCTGTAAACATCTGTTAAGTTCATTTGTTCAAGAGTTTGATTGAGTTCTAGTATTTCATTACTTATTTTTTGTCTAGTTGATCTATTTGTGACAGTGGGGTGTTGAGGTCCCCCACTACAGTTGTATTAGTACATATATGCCTTTTCATGTCCACTAGTATTTGTTTTATATAGTTGGGTGCACTCATGTTTGGTGCATAGATATTTATGATTGTCATCTCTTCCTCTTGGATTCTTCCCTTTACAAGGATGTAGTGTCCTTCTTTGTCTCTCTTAATCAGTGTTGGTTTGAAATCTACTTGATCTGCAAAGAGGTTAGCTACTCCTGCTTTTTGGGGGGCTCCTGTTGCATGGAGTATTGTTTTCCACCCTTTACCTTTCAGTGTATGAGTTTCCTTTTGCATTAAGTGTGTTTCTTATATGCAGCATATTGTTGGATTTTGCTTCTTGACCCATTCTGCCATTCTATTTCTTTTGAATGATGAATTGAGACCATTAACATTGATGGTTATAATTGAGACGTATTGACTTGTCATTGCCATGACTTTTTCTTTTTGTTGGGTTCTCCTCCTTTAGATTTAATTTCTTGTCATGCCAGATGGGTTCATTCTGCTTTGCTTCCTGAGGTTGTGATCCTCAATGTCTGTTCTAGGATATTGTGTAAAATTCTTTTGAGTGCTATTTTGGTATTCCTGAAGTTCCTAAGGTGCTCTTTATCATGAAAGTATCTTATTTCTCCATCAATTTTGAAAGATAGCTTTGCAGGGGACATCAATCTGGGTTGGAGGCTGTTTTGTTTTAGGGCTTGGAATATGTCACTGCAAGCTCTTCTTGCCTTGATGCTTTGTGTTGAGAAGTCTGCTGTGATTCTGATGGGCTTTCCTTTGTATGTGATTTGTTTCTTTTCTCTGACTGCTTGGAGAACTTTGTTCTTCTGTTGTGTTTCTGGAATCTTAACAATTATATGCCTATGTGTAGATTTTTTTTGATCAAGGCTATTTGGAGTCCTATATCCCTCACTTATCTGTATGTCAAGCTCTTTTCCCTGCTTGGTAAGTTTTCTGCCATTATTTCTGTGAAGAGATTTTTTATGCCATCTGCACTCTCTCCTGTTTCTTCCTTGACTCCAGTCAGTCTTATGTTATTCTTCTTTGCATCATCTAGCAGCTGCTGGATTGATTTCTCATGTTCCCTTATAATTTTGAAGCAATTTTTCTTTTCCTGGTCATTAATTGCAATCTTATCTTCTATATCTTAAATTCTGTCCTCACATTGGCTCATTCTGCTGTGTAGACTTTCAATGGAGTTTTTCATGTCCTGGAAATCTATTTGCATCTGTTTTATGGATTCCATCTGTTTCCTATGTTGGGATTCCATCATGTTCCTCAGTTCCTCTCTAGATTTACTAATCATGTCTTGCACTAGAAGCACAATTTCTCCTGTTATCTGAGAAATTATTTCTGATGCCATTTATTCCAGATCCCCTTTTGTTGCCAGTTCAGTGGGTCCAGGTGGTTGAGTATCAGAGTGTTCCATCTCATTTCCCTTTGGGGTTGCTGTAGGTGATCAGGGCATGGGCAGACCTGCCTGTCTGCAGCAGGCTGATTCGGCGGCGTGTTCTTTGAGACTCACAACCTCAGGGCATGTGCAGACTTGGAGGTAGTCTCTCACTGGAGAGGTGTGATCAACCCCCGGCCCCCTGGGGATTGCAGCCCTGGAGAGCAGAACTCCAGCGCTTTGGGCAGGAGGATGGATCGTGACTGTAATTCTGAAATTCTTTATTATGTTTTTATTTTGTCTTTTAAAATTTGAAGGAGCATGATGCTTCCTGAAGGAGAAAGCAACCAGTTGACAACAGGAAGTGTGTGTACACAGGAAGCCCTACTAAGCCAAAAGGTTCTGTGCCCTTGTGGTATAAAGACTGCAAGAAGGCAGAACTCACTATCTAATCAGGAAGATAAGTTCTGGGCCAAAAAACGCGAATGTGAAATCCTTTCCCTAAGGAAGTATATGAACAGGATTTGGTCACACAGTTATTAAAGAGACTGGAATCTTATTAGAGCTATTCATAAAAATGAATTCCACCAGTATCTCTACTGTGGGATAGGCTCCAAGGGAAGTTGGATGCTAACAGTGCTACCATTAATATAAGGTGAGAAAATTATTTGGTTTGTGTGGACACATGTTGAGAAGACTTTTGCATCTGAGGCTCACACATGTCTGGTTAAGGCAAGCTCCTCCTTGTGAATAGTCATCAATCTTAGGCTGTAGTTTCCTGGATCCCTTGAACACCTGGCATGTGAATATTTGTCTCATCCCCCTACACTGCTAAAATTCCAATCTAGTACTACATCTACTAAGATGGGGATGACACCCACAATTGAAACATTACTATAACGTCCAGCACACCAAGTTTATTTAATGAAAGGAGACTAAAGGGAGTAGAAAAATCGAAAATGGAAGAAAGCTTCTCTGAAACTGGGAAAAAGAGATGGAACTTCTTTTATAAGAGAACTAATTCCATTCATGAGAGCTCCACACTCTTGATTTAAGTACCTACAAGTGGCACCTCTTAATACCATTGCCATAGGTGTTAGAATTTCAGCTTAGGAATTTTAGGAGAATATGCATGTTCAGTTGATTGCACTTACCATAGTCAAGTTAAACAGCTTTAATATTGTGACAGGATAGTTCTATGTCTTTCTTGTGAATTTTTGCTCTGGTCTTTTTCACATTTTTCTATCAGATTTTGGGTCCTTAATCCAAAAACTGTTCATAGTCCTTATAAATGAGGAATACTAATCTTCTAAGCTGAAAATAGCCTGTAGCTCACCAAGTACAAGTGCTTTTCTTAGTTTGCTATGGCCTTTTGGGTATTTTAATGGAGGGTTTTGTTCAGAGTTTGAGTGACGTGATGCATCTTAGGTGAATAAGCAACCAGTGGCTATCAAGAAGTGAGTGCTGTATAGGACACCTTGGGGTGCCCCATTCAGCCAATTGGTTGTGTACTCAGATAAGGATTATGAGATGACTGAACCTGCAGGCCATGAGGAACCTGAGATCTGAGGTAAATTCCACCATTCCCTTCCTCCAGGTCTAGGAAACCAAGTGAAGACCTTCTACCTAGGGGGCTGTATGGATAGCACTTGACCTCCCAGTATCTCCTCTTCTAAGAATTGGAAGCTTCTGATAGCCAGAGCTGATGCAATGAGCACTCAACCTGTGGGCAAGCACAGAGGGCCTGTGTTTAGAAGGGCTTCATGAACTCGGCTTAGTACTCTGCTGTAGGAGACTTCAAACTGATAATAACTTTTGGACAGGGCTTGCCTTTTCATTTTACACTAGCCTTGGAAGTTTTGCAATTGTTTTTTGCCCACCATCAGACTCCTGAAATTGGGGTTTATGTGGTAAGAGCTACAATCCTGAGGAAGGCTTATGTCCCATTGCTGTACTACTTCCTGGCTGAAAACAATTCTAGGAGAGGACTCTTTCTCCTCCTATTTCACATGGGAAACACATAAAGACATAGATAGCAGACAAGTGTATATTTCTCAGGACAGTCCTCCCAGCAGATCCTCATGCTGGCCTGCTGTAGCTCCCAAATCTGGCATGCATACAAAACTGAGACACCAGCTGTTGAAGTCTCCTGTCCACATCTGGAAAACTTGTATGGAACTCATTCTGTCAGTTGCCAATTGAACCCATACCATAAAACCTGGGGAACCCCTAAAGTAGGCACTATGGGCTGCCTGCCAGAGTTGGAATCCTCAAATACTCTTGACTTCTGAGTTCTGAAATGAGGCCATGACCCACTGGAGCCTTATGGCGTTCTTTGCCTCTGAGTCGGAAGAAAGGAGCTGGTAGAAGCTTTGTGGGTTGTCAGGACATGAAAAGACCCTTCTGACCCTCTTACAATTGTAAAGGATTCAGCAACATCTGGATGAGATTTTGCCTCGAGCACTCACACATTCTAACATGAGAAAAGGGTGATGAGCAAAATATGCTTGTCAGATGCCAAAAGCAGCAGAGGGTGTGGAGGGCCTCAGACAAAACCTTGTTTGTCTTGCCTATTTGTGGCTCAAGCCAAATGAAAGTACGTTGTCTTTTTTGGAAACCCTGCTTTTTTCCCATCTACTCCAACAGCCATGAAGATCTGAGAAAGCCGATTTCAAACATAGATCACCACATATTCTGGAGGATGGTACATTCAGGGACCCACAAGTTGCTCCTTTTCACCCCTTTCTTTTATAGCTTGATTGCAAAAACTCAGAGCTAGGGCCGGGGATTTAGCTCAGTGGTTCCGGTGCCTGCCTCGCAAGCGCAAGGTCCCAAGTTCGATCCCTGGTACCAAAAAAAAAACTCAGACCTTTTGCCTGCCATGTAGAATGTAAGTCATATCATCTATTTCTTTTATAGTCACTGTGAGTTGAAAGTGACCTAACTACAGAAAAGGGCATATTGCACCTGCCAGGAAATTACCCAGGAGGAGTTCCTTGTGCACTGACTCCTCTGCTCAGTTTTTTCTCTAAGGATGAAGATAACCATGAAAGCTCCACTTCTTAAGAGGCTAGAGGCACAGTAGCTGTTAACTATACCCGCCTTTCCCTGTCCTCTTACATTTTGGTAATTTCTTAAGTTAGTTGTTCAGTGACTGCTGAAATTTTATGGAAATGGATTTTGTGTACTCAGTGTTTATAGCTGAAACATCATGACAAATGAGTTTGGCAGTGATGAGATAAGGACCACGGGAGGATTTCCATCCTGACCTATGACGGTGCTCTTGGGAGCATTTGCTGAATTAGTCTCTGATCCTTTATCTATAGCATGCAGTGAGAGTCTCATTCAGGGAGGACAAAGAGCCAAACATGCTTTGCTAATGAAGTAACAGCTGACCTGTCACGTGAAAGAGATAGAAGAGCTCACTTGTAGGGTGCTTTAGCCCTTTCTGTTCCTGTGATACAACTTGTCTATTGTCTGGTTTGTGAACCACTAATTTCAGCATTTCTCACCAGTAGGAGCAGACCTCTTAAGTTGAAAAGATTGCCAAATACCAGTACTTAAACAATGAATGGTTTTTGAGGCAGGCTGCATTAGTAGCTGCACCTATCCTTCATCCTAGCTTTCTCTCATTGGACATATTAGTTCTCAGGAGTAAACAGATTCCAGTCAAGAATAAGTAAACATATTTCTCAACAAATAAATATGCTTCAAACTGAACAGGCATACAAGCAAACACAATTTTCTTCCAAAGACCAACAAAGCCTCCAAATTATGTGCTGTCCTTACTGGTGCATTGTCACACTTGCTTTAAGGATCTTGCCCCATTTCTGCAATGTGCAAAGGAGCGACATGTAAAAACATGAAACCTGCAAAGAAATCACACAAAAATGATAACTCACCCACACCTGTTGGGATGACCATAATAAAGAGCAAGACAAAAGAAAATGAGGAGTATCAATGAGGCTGTAGTTTATAGAGAATCCTTGTATGCTGTTAGTGACAATATGAATTGGTGCAGCCAGTATGGAAAACAGTGCTAAGTTTCATTTAAAAATTATACATAGAATTTCATCACATGATCCAACAATCCTATTTTCATGTACTTATCCAAAGAATATGAAATACATATTCCTAAGAGATATTTGCATTCCTGTGTTCATTTTAGTATTATTCACAATATTCAAAAGGTAGAAACAAACTAAATTTTCACTAATGAATGAATTAATGAAGAAAATGTGTTATATACATGTATAAAATATCATTCAGCCTTTGAAAAAGATGATGCTCCCCAACCAGAACAGTCAAGGTGGGAAAAGGGGACCCAGGTCACTGTAAGCACAGATCCTACAACCCTTCCAACTCTACCCACCTTTTGCATTATGGCACTTTGGGGGAACATTTTAGATCCAGACTATAACAGTCCTGACATGGCAGAAAGAGAATGAGTTAGTTCTCCGGAGCCTACTTTAAGGGCAATAATCCCAAACATCCCATCCTCCTGACCTAGTCACCCCACAAAGGCCATGCCTCCTTAATACCAGCACTGTGGGGATGAGGATGTCAACATATGAATTTGGAGGAGAGACACAAACGTTTAGTGCACTGCACAGGATTTTGGGTTTTAGCAATGAGCCTCCCATGCCATCAATTCTGCTGAGTCTGGGACCAGCATTTCTCACAATGGCTTCTGGCTGGAATAGCTAACATTTGCTGAGGAGAGGCTCAGCATTTCAGAGCCAGAACAGCAGACTTGATTGATCTCATTCACTTGTCTTTCGTCATTGTATCCCCTGATGTACTTAGTCGTTCATCTCTCACATATCTGCACACTTTTGTGTGTCTGATAGTATGCTCTGGTATCAGCAAAAGGTGGGCACAAGAAAAAATATATCAGCCCAAGCTTTAGACCAAGTTCCAACCAAAACCATGGCTCTTTGGGGGGATTTGCAGTTGATGCAGAGTTCAGCATGGAAAGCAGGCAGCTGCCTCAACTGAATAAATGGTGCAGATGATTCATAGAGGTACTATTCAAGAACTGAGGCCCAGAGCAGTCTGCTTGAATTCAAATCCCAGTTCTGACATTTGGGTAGTTTCCTAACTCTGCTACAACCCTGTTTCCCCGTCTATCATTGGGATACAAGATAGTATTTGCCCAAGAATTAGCATTTGTGAAGCATATAAATATTTGAACATTATCACATACATGCCACAATTTTTCAAATGTTGCTAGACGCTATTATAGCAAGCGAAGCATAAATGTGTTTAAAAATGTAACCTGATCTAGTTTATTGTCATGCTGCATTTTTAATCAATTGATGCTGAAAAGAATACCTACTGTCAAGTGAGGTTGTTCTGATTTATCTGCACAAAATGAAGGGTGTCATTGCCCTGTGACCTTGGTGCATCTCCTTACATTACATCTCCTTACATCTGACATTAGGGACTGGCTGGGACCAGCTTCTTCTGCTGGCTCCACTTTGTCAGGCATTTGTAAAACATTTATCAAGAAGTCAATTGTTTGAGATCCAAGACAAGGTACTACCTCTTAGCTGTAAAACCTTCAACTAAGCATTTCAACTGCCTACACCTCACTGTCTTTGCCTATAAAATGGGATTCTATGTGATTTCCAGTTTGTTCTGAAAATTAGATGAATAACGTATGTAAAATTATCTACCACAGTGCCTGGCATGTAGGAGATCCTTAATAAATGTCCATTTTCTCTCCAATAAATTAAATAGGAATAATGAAATAGCTGTATAACTTACTTAATTCTCTAAATATGAGAAATCATGGAAGGTTCCATGATAGTCATAAGAGGTGAAATGTATCCTGGGCTCCTCAAACAAGAGATGAGGGTGGTATAAAAATTAGTTTCCATAAAGAGACCTTAGCCAGGGGTTGCTGTTGTATTGTGGGAAAGAGCCCAGCACACAAGTACTGGTTAGGAGAGATCTTAGCCAAGAAATACCCACTGGCTCAGAATATAATCAGGTTGAGTATCAACATTTAGTTATGGATATGGCTCCTAAAGGGGCTCTAATCTATATCAATATCCTTTAGATAAACATGTGGGCCCCCAAGGCCAAAGGGAGGATGGGCAGGGCTCTGCTCACCAGGATGAAGGACTGGAGGGTGGATGGAGGCCAACTAGCAACATCAATTCACCCCAGACATAGAACACTATATATAATTTCATCCCTGTGCTTTGCACAGCATTTGAGTCTATGCATAAAGCACACTGCAGTCATGATGATACATTCCCACCACATCCGTGATCAGGGTGACATGTGCCATGAGCCTCCTAAAAGATGGTTCTGTATCCGCCAAACTGGCACTGGCACAGAGAAGGTAGGAGTGAACAAGTTGGACAGCATTCCCTAGTAGAGCTTACAGTCTAATAAAGGAGAAGATCAAACACACACACACACACACACACACACACACACACATACACACACACGCACACACTAACATACACAGCTAGGTGTCTATAGACTGTGAAGCAAAATGAGTCAAATTAATGGGTTCATGAGTGACATATGTGAAGCTCAAATTGGAGGTGCTCTTTTAGCAGGGTGATCAAAGTAAGTGTCTCTAAGGAGGTGGCTTTTGGGCAAAGAGGTGCTTGTGGCAGGGGAGCAAGTCTTGCAAGGATTTGGAGAAAGGGTTCCAGTCAGATGACAAGGAAGCTCAAGAGGCATGAATTCACTTGTAAGAGCAACACAGGGATGTGAATGAGGGAAAGGATAGGAGGAGAGGACAGAAAGATGGCCAGAATATGACTACTAACCAACTCCAGTACTACCTTCTTGCCCTGGGCCACCACCATATTACCTGTGCTACTGTGACGGCCTTTAATTTTTAATTTTTTAATTTTAATATAATACAAGTAGACATTAACAAAGAAAATATAGAAGCCATTATATGAAAAATAATTTCTCATAACAAAATAATTAGAGAATAACAATAGTAACTACAGTGTGTATCATGATCTAAAAAGAATATGTTTTCATTTGCTAATCTCTCAGCTCATTTCCTAATAATACTATACTTTTTTTTGCCTAAAACATTTTAAGTATTCACAAAGTATCTCATATTCTGTATAATTTTGAGCAATTTCTTCCAATTTCACTATATTATTCTTTTTGGTCTTTATTTTCACTTTCAGTTTCTCACACCAGAGAGACAATGTGATACTTACATATGCATGTTTGATTTATTTCACTTAAAAGTAGGTTCTCAAGGTGCATCCATTTACCTAGAAATGGCTTGTTTATCCTTCTTTATGGCTGAATAGTACTCCATTGTACTTTTAAGAAACACCTTTTTTCCATTCATCAGTTGATGGGCATTTGGGTTGTTTCCAAGCTTTAGCTATTACAAACTGTGTCGCTATAAACATGGGTGTGCATATACCACTGTGGTATGATGCTTTTAATTCTTTGGGGAAGATACCCAGCAGGGGAATAGCTGGGTCAAATGGGACCTCTAATGCTAGTTTTTTTAGGAATTTCCATACCAATTTCCGCAGTGGTTGCACCAATCTACACTCCCACCAACAGTGGAGAAGGGTTCCTTTCTCCCCACACTCCACTCACCATTTGTTATTGGATGATTTCTTGATAATAGCCATTCTTTCTGGAGTGAGACAGAATCTCAGCATTGTTTTAATTTGCATCTCTTGAATGACCAATGATGTTGAGCATTTTTCATGTATTTATTTGCTGTTTCTATTTCTTCATCTGAGAAGTGTGTATTCATCTCAAATGCCCATTTTTTGAATTGGGCCCTTATATTTGGGACGACTGATTTTTTTCAATTCTTTGTATGTTCTAGATATTAGTCTTTTGTTTGAGGAATTGCTGGCTAAAATTTTTTCCCACTCTGTGGGTTGTCTTTTTACTCTGTTGGTGATTTCTTTTGTTGTGCAAAAGCTTTTCAATAAGATGAGGTCCCAGTTGTTGATTCTTTGTAGTATTTCCGATTCGGATTTGGATTTGTTCATGAAGTCTTTGCCTATTGCTATGTCCTCAAGCATTCTACCTATTCTCTCTTCCAGCAGGTTTAGTGTTTCTTTTAATATTTAGATCATTGATCCACTTTGATTTTACTTTAGTGCATGGTGAGAGACATGGGTCTAGTTTTAGTCTTCTGCATGTAAAAAGCCAGTTTTTCCAACACCATTTATTAAAGAGGCTATCTTTCCTCCAGTGAGGGTGTTTTGCCCCTTTTTCAAAGATAAGGTGGCTGAGTGTGTTTGAGGTTCTTTCTGCAACTTTTAATCTGTTCCATTGATCTTCAGGTCTGTTTTTTTTGCCAGTACCTTGCTGTTTTTATCACAGAAGCTCTATAATATAATTTCAAGTGAGGGATTGTGATGCCTCCTACTTTCCCTGTGTTGCCCAGAATGTTTTTGTATTCTAGGTCTCTTCTGATTCCAAATGAATTTTAGAAATAATTTCTTTAGTTCTGTGAGGTATGCTAATGGTATTTTGATTGGGATTGCTATAAATCTGTGTAACAATTTTGGAAGTATGGCCATCTTCACTGTGTTGGTTCTTCCTATCCATAAGCAAGGGATGTCTTTCCATTTTCTTATATCTTTTTCAATCTCCTTTTTCAGGGTACTGTAATTTTCAGTATAAAGATCTCTTACTTCCTTTGTTAGATCGATTCCTGCTTCATTCTTTTGATGCTATTGTGAGACATATTATTTCACTAATTTCTCTCTGTGAGTTTGTTATTTGTGTACAGGAAGGCTATTGATTTTTGAATGTTGACTTTGTATCCAGCTATGTTACTGAACTTTGTTATTAAATCTAGAAGTCTTTTGGTGGAATTTTTGGGGTCTTGTATGTAAAGTATCATGTCATCTGCAAATAATGATAATTTAACTTATTGCTTTCCTGTCTTTATTCCTTTTATTTCTTTCTCTTGTATGATTGCTCTGGCTAATGTTTCCAGAACTATTTTGAATAGGAGTGGTGATAGTGGACATCCTTGTCTTGTTCCTGATTTTAGGGAGAAAACTTTAGGTTTTGACCATTTAGTATGATAGTGGCTGTTGGTTTCTCATGGATAGCTTTTTAAAATTAATTTTATTGGGGGATGGGGATTTAGCTCAGTGGTTTTGCCGCCTGCTGCGCAAGTGCAAGGACTGGAATTCAATCCCCGGTACCAAAAAGAAAAAAAAAATTAATTTTATTGGTACATTTAAGGTATACAATATAATGACATTCATCATTGGAAATTTGCACCTTTACATAATCCATCTTGGTTCTTATTTTTTTCCCATTCCCTTGCCCTCCCTTCAACCCCTCCTTATCTACAAAGACTTTGCTTCCATTTTTTCTTTTTCTCACTTTAATTCCATTCCCTTCTTTCTTTACCCCTACCCCTCCTACTTCCCCTTCCCCTTTGCACCTTTTCTTCCTATTTCACATTATCTGTTATACCTACATCCTTGTAAAGGGAACAACCCAAGAGCAAGAGACGACAATCATTAATATAAATGCACCAAACACTAGCGCACCTAACTATATAAAAAAATACTAATGGACATGAAAAATCAAATAAGCACTAATACATTAGTAGTGGGAGACCTCAATACCCCACTGCCGTAAACAGATAGAACAACTAGACAAAAAATAAACAATGAAATACTAGAACTCAATCAAACTCTTGAACAAATGAATTTAACAGATGTTTACAGAGTGTTCCACCCCACAAAATCAGAATACACATTCTTTTCAGCTGCACATGGGTCGTTCTCTAAAATACACCACATACTCACACATAGAACATGTTTAAGTAAGTGTAAAGGAATTGAAGTTATGCCCTGTATATTATCAGACCATAGTGTGGTGAAATTGGAGATCAATAGCAAAAGAAACTGCAAGAATTTCATAAATATGTGGAAATTGACCAACACACTTCTGAATAACCAATGGGTCACAGAGGAAATTAAAGAAGCAATCAGACAGTTCCTTCAATTAAATGACAATGCCAATACAACATATCAAAATCTATGGGACACAATGAAAGCAGTCCTATGAGGGAAATTCATAGCAGTGAATAATCATATTAGGAAAACAAGGCAAGCTCAATTGCACAATCGTAGATAGCTTTTATCAGATTGAGGTAAAGACCATCTATTTCAATTTTCTGTGGAGTTTTTTCATGAATGGGTGTTGGACTTTGTCAAAAGCCTTTTGTGCATCTATTGAGATGATCATGTGATTTCTTGTCTTTAGCTCTGTTGATATAGTATATTACATTTATTGACTTCCATATGTTGAACCATACCTGCATCCTTGGGATGAATCCTATGTGGTCATGGTGTATAATCTTTTTGATGATTCGCTGGATTCTCTTTGCCAATATCTTATTGTGGATTTTTGCATCTATGTTCATTAGGGAGATTGGCCTGTAGTTCTCTTTTTTGGTTGGGTCTTTCTCTGCTTTTGGTGTTAGGTTAATACTTGCTTCCAGGAATGATTTTAAGAGAATTGCTTACCTTTCAATATTGTTGAAGAGTTTAAAGAGTAGTGGCAGTAGTTCCTCTCTAAATGTCTTGTAGAATTCAGCAGTGAAACCATCAGAGCCTGGCTTTTCTTTGTTGGTAGGTTTTTAATTATATTTTTAATTTCCTTGACTGATATTGGGTTATTTAGAATTTTTATATTTTCATGATTCAGCTTTGATAACTCATATGTATCTAGAAATCTGTGCATTTCTTCTGTGTTGTCCATTTTATTAAAGTACACAGCTTCTCAAAGTAGATGTTTATAATCTGGATTTCTAAACGATCTGTTGTGATTTTACCTTTTTCATTCCTAATTGCATGAATTTGAGTCTTTTCTTTCCTTTTTTGATAAAGTTGGCTAAGGGTTTATCAATTTTATTTAATCTTTCAAAGAACCAACTCTTTGATTCATTGATTCTTTGTATTGTTCTCTTAGTCTCTATTGCATTAATTTCTGCTCTGATCTTTATAATTTCCTCCCTTGTACAAGCTTTGGGCTTGACTTGTTCTTCTTTTTCAAGAATTTGAGGTTCATTGTTAGGTTGTTTATTTGAGCTTATTCTGTTTTCCTGATGTGAGAATTTACCGCTATAAATTTTCCTCTTAGGACTGCCTTCATTGTGCTCCATAAGTTCCAGTATGTTGTATTGGCATTATCATTTAAATTGTATATACTGTTTAATTTCTTCTTTAATTTCATCTGTGACCCATTGGTTGTTCAGGAGGGTGTTATTTAATTTCCATGTGTTAATGCAGTTTTTGTGGTTTCTTTTGCTGTTGATTTCCAGTTTCATTGCACTGTGGTCAGATAATATGTATGGGATGATCTCAGTTCCTTTGCAGTTACTTAAGTATGTTCTATGGGCTAGTATGTGGTCTATTTTGGAGAACATCCCACGTGCAGTATGTGTATTCTGATGATGTGGTGGAACACTCCACTTCTAAGTCCATTTGTTCACAGATTTGGTTCAGTTCTGATATTTCTTTGTTAATTTTTTGTCTAATTGATCTGTCTATTTGTAACAGTGGGGTATTGAGGTCTCCCATTACAATCATGTTCATGCTTATTTGAATTTTCATGTCCATTAATATTTGTTTTACATAGTTGGGTACAGTGGTATTTGGTGCATATATATTTATGATTGCTATCTCTTCCTCTTGGATTGTTCCCTTTACAAGGATGTAGTGACCTTCTTTGTCTCTCTTCATCAGTCTTGGCTTAAAATCCACTTTGTCTGCAAATGGTGAATTTGCAAGATAGTTTTGCAGGGTACATTAATCTAGGTTGGAAGTTGTTTTCTTTCAGAACCTGGAATACTTTACCCTGAGCCCTTCTTGACTTAAAGGTTTGTGTTGAGAAGTCTGCTGTGATTCTGATGGGCTTTCCTTTGTAGGTGATTTGTTTCTTTTTTCTAATAGCTTTTAATATTCTATTCTGGATATGCCTCAGTGTAGATTTATTTTGGTCATGGCTCATTGGAGTTCTACATGTCTCACTTATTTGCATATCAAATTGTTTTTCCATGTTTTGGAAGTTTTCTACCAACATTTCTTTGAATAAACTTTGTATGACCTTTGCACTATCTCCAACTCTCTCATTGGCCCCAGTCAATCTAATATTTTCTTCATTGCATCAACTTGCAATTGTTGGATTGATGTTTCATGGTCCCTTGCCATTTTTAAGATATCATTTTTTTCATGATTGTTAACAGCATTCTTGTCTTCTAGTTCAGAAATTCTGTCCTCACCTTTATTTAATATATTGGTTATACTTTCAAAGAAATTTTTAATCTCCTCAATATCTGACTTAATCTGTTTCATGAATTTCATTTCTTTCCTGTGTTAGGCATTCATATTTTCCACTATTTTCTTTTTTTTATTAAATTCTTTTATTGGTACATTGTAGGTACACAACACAATTACATTTCTCATTGGGAATTGTACCTTTACATAATGCATCTTGGTTCTTATTTTTTCCCCATTCCTAGCCCTCCCTTCACGCCCTCCACCCTTCCCTATTTACCAAGACTTTATTTCCATTTTTTCCATTTCTCATCATTTTTTCCTTTCCCTTCTTTCCTTTCCCCTGCCCCTCCCACTACCCATACCCATTTGGATCTTTTCTTCCTATTTTGCATTATCGATTATTCATTCTAATCAATGATATGTTTTAGGTATACAGTATAATGACATTCATCGTTGGAAATTTGCACCTTTACATAGTCTCTCTTGGTTCTTATTTTTCACCCTTGCCCAGCCCTCCCTTCAACCCCTCCAGTCCTCCTGATTTACAAAGATTTTGTTCCTATTTTTCCATTTTCTCATATTAAACCCATTCCCTTCTATCCTTTCCCCTAGCCCTCCCACTTCCTTTCCCTTTGCCCCTTTTCTTCCTATTTCACATGACCTATTATACATTTAGTCCTTATTTACACTTTCAGTTTCTCACACCAGAGAAACTATTCAGTATTTACACATGTGTGTCCTATTTATTTCACTTAAGAATATTGCCTCAATGTACATCCACTTAGGTATAAATGTCTCTAATTTCTCATATTTTATGGCTGAGTAGTACTCCATTTTATTAAAAAACTACATTTTCTTTATCCAGTCTCCAGTTGATGGGCATTTGGGCTGTTTCCAAGTTTTAGCTATTACAAACTGTGCTGCTATGAACATGGGAGCACATATATCACTGTGGTATGATTCTTTTAATTCTTTGGGGAAGATCCCCAGCAGGGGAATAGCAGGGTCAAATGGGACTTCCAGTCCTAGTTCTTTGAGGTGTCTCCATACTGATTTCCACAGTGCTTGCATCAGTCTACACTCCTACCAGCAGTGGAGCAGGATTCCTCTTTCCCCACAGCCCCTCCAGCATTTGTTATTGGTTGATTTCCTGATAGCAGCCATTCTTTCTGGAGTGAGGTGGAATCTCAGTATTGTTTTCATTTGCATCTCTCGAATGACCAGTGATGTTGAACATTTTTTCATGTATTTATTTGCTATTTCTACTTCTTTGTCTGAGAAATGTCTGTTCATTTCAGATGCCCATTTTCGGATTGGGTCTTTAAATTTGGGAGGTCTGATCTTTTTAAGTTCTTTATAGATTCAAGATAGTAGACCTTTGTCTGAGGAAGAGGAGGTGAGGATGGTTTCCCACATTGTGGGTTGTCTCTTCACACTGCTGGTGGTTTCTCTTGCTGTGCAGAAGCTTTTTAATAAGAGGAGATCCCACTTGTTGATTGTTTGTGCTAGTTTACAGACAACTGAGGTTTTGTTCAGAAAATCTTTTCCTACACTGATGTCTTCCAGGGTTCTACCTAACCTCTGTTCCAACTGGTTCAGAGTTTCTATTTTAATATTTAGATCTTTAATCCATTTTGATTTTAGTTTAGTGCATGGTGAGAGATATAGGTCTAGTTTTAATCTTTGGCAAGTTGAAGCCCAATTTTTCCAGCACCATTTATTAAAGAGGCTATCTTTCCTCCAGTGAGGGTGTTTGGCTCCTTTGTCGAAGATGAGATGGCTGAGTGTGTCTGGCATTGTTTCTGCATCTTCTAATCTGTTCCACTTCTAATCTGTTTCTTTGCCAGTACTATGCTGTTTTATCACAGTAGCTTTGTAGTATAGTTTCAGGTTGGGGATTGTGATACCCCCTGCCATGTCTCTGTAACCTAGAATTGCTTTTGCTATTCTGGGTCTCTTCTTGTTCCAAATGAATTTTTGGATTGTTTTCTCAAGGTCCATGAAGTATGCTGCTGGGATCTCAATTGGAATTGCATTAAATCTATATAGCAGTTTTGGAAGTATGGCCATTTTCACTATATTAATCCTTCCTACCCAGGAGCAGGGGATGTCTGTCCATTTTCTGATATCATCTTCAATCTCTCTTTTCAGAGTGCCATAGTTTTCAGAGAAGAGGTCTTTGATTTCTTTTGTTACAATGATTCCTAGGTACTTCAGTTTTTTGGATGCTATTGTGAAAGGAATTATTTGCCGTATTTCTCTCTCAGTGAGTCTGTCACTCGTATAGAGGAAAGCTATTGAGTTTTGTGTGTTGACCTTGTAACCAGCTACTTGACTGAATTTGGTTATTAAGTCTAGAAGACTTTTGGTGGAGTTCTTAGGATCTTCTATATAGAGTATCATGTCATCTGCAAATAATGACAATTTGACTTCTTCATTACCTATCTTTATTCCTTTTATTTCTTTCTCTTGCCTAAGTGCCGTGGCTAATGTTTCCAGAACTATATTGAACAAGAGTGGTGATAGTGGACATCCTTGTCTTGTTCCTGATTTGAGTGTGAAGGATTTCAGTTTTTGACCATTTAGTGTGATATTGGCTGTTGGTTTTTCATAGATGGCTTCTATCAGTTTGAGGTAGAGACCATCTATTCCAATTTTTTGTAGGGTTTTTATCATAAATGCATGTTGGATTTTGTCAAATGCTTTTTCTGCATCTATGGAGATAATCATATGGTTTTTGTCCTTGGCTCTATTGATATAGTGTATTACATTAATTGATTTTCGTATACTGAACCATCCCTGCATCCCTGGGATGAATCCCACTTGATCAGGGTGTATGATCTTCTTGATGATCTTCTGCATTCTGTTTGCCATTATCTTCTTAAGGATTTTTGCATCTATGTTCATTAGTGAGATTGGCCTATAGTTCTCCTTTTCAGTTGGGTCTTTCTGTGCTTTGGGGATCAAGGTGATGCTTGCTTCCAGGAATGAATTTGGGAGCATTACTTCCCTTTCAATTTCATTGAAGAGTTTAAACAGTAGTGGCAGCAGTTCCTCTCTAAATGTCTTGTAGAATTCAGCAGTGAAGCCATCAGGGCCCAGGCTTTTCTTAGATGATAAGTTTTTAATTACATTTTCAATTTCATTGGTTGAAATTGGGTTGTTCAGAATTTTTAGGTCTTCTTTGTTCAACTTTGGTATTTCATATGTATCTAGGAATCTGTCCATTTCTTCTGTGTTGTCCATCTCATTGGTGTATAGGTTCTGGAAGTAGGTATTGATGATCCTCTGGATTTCTGCTGGGTCTGCTATAATTTCACCCTTTTCATTCCTAATTGCATGGATTTGGGCCTTTTCTTTCCTTTTTCTGACAAGGTTGGCTAAAGGTTTGTCAAGTTTGCTGATTCTTTCAAAGAACCAACTCTTGGCTTCATTGATTTTTTTGTATCATTCTCTTAGTCTCCATTGCATTGATTTCTCCTCTGATCTTTATAATTTCCTCCCTTGTATGAGCTCTGGGGTTGTCCTGCTCTTCTTTTTCTAGAAGCTTGAGGTGCAGCATCGGGTTGTTTAATTGGGCTCATTCTGTTTTCCTAATATATGTATTCACTGCTATGAATTTCCCTCATAAGACTGCTTTCATTGTGTCCCATAGATTCTGATATGTTGTATTGTCATTGTCATTTAATTGAAGGAACTGTCTGATTTCTTCTTTCATTTCTTCTGTGACTCATTGGTTATTCAGAAGTGTGTTGTTCAATTTCCACGTGTTTATGAAATTTTTTGAGTTTCTTTTGCTATGGATTTCCAATTTCATCACAATATGGTCTGATAATATACAGGGGATACCTTCAATTCCTTTGCACCTACTTAAACATGTTCTGTGTGTGAGTATGTGGTCTATTTTGGAGAATGACCCATGTGCAGCTGAGAAGAATGTGTATTCTGATTTTGTGGGGTGGAAGACTCTGTAAACATCTGTTAAGTTCATTTGTTCAAGAGTTCAATTGCATTCTAGTACTTCATTACTTATTTTTTGTCTAGTTGATCTATCTATTTGTGACAGTGGGATGTTGAGGGCCCCCACTACAATTGTATTAGTGCATATATGACTTTTCATGTCCTTTAGTATTTGTTTTATATAGTTGGATGCACTAGTGTTTGGTACATAGATATTTATGATTGTCATCTCTTCCTCTTGGATTCTTCCCTTTACAAGGATGTAGTATCCTTCTTTGTCTTTCTTAATCAGTGTTGGTTTGAACTCTACTTGATCTGCAAAGAGGTTAGCTACTCCTGCTTTTTTTTGGGTTCCTGTTGCATGGAGTATTGTTTTCCACCCTTTACCTTTCAGTGTATGAGTTTCCTTTTGCATTAAGTGTGTTTCTTATATGCAGCATATTGTTGGATTTTGCTTCTTGACCCATTCTGCCATTCTATTTCTTTTGAATGGTGAATTGAGACCATTAACATTGATGGTTATAACTGAAACATATTGACTTATCATTGCCATGACTTTTTCTTTTTGTTGGGTTCTCCTCCTTTACATTTAATTTCTTGTCCTGCCAAATGTGTTCATTCTGCTTTGCTTCCTAGGGTTGTGATCTTCAATGTCTGTTCTAGGATATTGTGTAAAATTTTTTGGAGTGCTGGTTTGGTATTCCTGAAGTTCCTAAGGTGCTCTTTGTCATGAAAGTATCTTATTTCTCCATCAATTTTGAAAGATAGTTTTGCAGGGGACATCAATCTGGGTTGGAGGCTGTTTTCTTTTAGGGCTTGGAATATGTCACTCCAAGCTCTTCTTGCCTTGATGGTGTGTGTTGAGAAGTCTGCTGTGATTCTGATGGGCTTTCCTTTGTATGTGATTTGTTTCTTTTCTCTGACTGCTTGGAGAACTTTGTTCTTCTGTTGTGTTTCTGGAATCTTAACAATTATATGCCTATGTGTAGATTTTTTTTGATCAAGGCTATTTGGAGTCCTATATGCCCCACTTACCTGTATGTCAAGTTCTTTTCCCCTGCTTGAGAAGTTTTCTGCCATTATTTCTGTGAGGAGATTTTTTATGTCCTCTGCACTCTCTCCTGTTTCTTCATTGAGCCCAATCACTCTTATGTTATTCTTCTTTGCATCATCTAGCAGCTGCTGGATTGATTTCTCATGTTCCCTTATAATTTTGAAGCAATTTTTCTTTTCCTGGTCACTAATTGCAATCTTATCTTCTATATCTGAAATTCTGTCCTCACATTGGCTCATTCTGCTGTGTAGACTTTCAATGGAGTTTGTCATGTCCTGGAAATCTATTTGCATCTGTTTTATGGATTCATTTGTTTCTTATGTTGGGATTCCATCATGTTCCTGAGCTCCTCTCTCGATTTATTAATCATGTCTTGCACTAGGGGCACAATTTCTCCTGTTATCTGAGAAATTATTTCTGATTTCATTTTTTCCAGATCCCCTTTTGTTGCCAGTTCAGTGGGTCCAGGTGGTTGAGTATCAGAGTGTTCTATCTCATTTCCCTTTCGGGTTGCTGTAGGTGATCTGGAAGTCTGGTTTTGAGACTTATTTCCATGTTTTCTCATTTCAACTTGGGCGGGGGGCTGTTAGTGCCTGCACGGATTACCTCCTCTGAGCTGGGAGAGGTGGGACAGGGGCCGGGAGCAGTGGTAGGGATGGTGACCCAAAAGCCCTTTCCTGTGGGCTGGGAGCAGCCGGAGGGGTGGTGGCCGGGAAGCCCCTTCCTCTGGGCCAGGAGCAGCGGGATAGAAGGTGGCCCAAAAGCCCTTTCTTCTGGGCTGGGAGCAGCAGGAGGGATGGTGACCAGGAAGCCCCTTCCTCTGGACCAGGAGCAGTGGGATGGTGGCTCAGAAGCCCCTACCTCTGGGCCAGGAGTAGCAGGACTCAGTACCTTGGTCTGGTGGTCTGGTGTCCTCTGCGTCTTTGTAGTGTGGAACCAGGTGGCTGCCGGTCTGCAGCAGGGTGATTCGGCATCTTCTGCATGACTCAGGACCTCGGTAGGGCATGCACAGACCTGCCTGTCTGCAGCGGCCTGATTCAGTGTGTTCCGTGCTACCTGGGACCTCAGTAGGGTGTGGGCAGACCTGCCTTTCTGCAACGGGGTGATTCGGAATGTTCCGTGTGACTCTTTCCATTATTTTCTTAATCTCCTCTATTTTTTTTTTATCTGTATCTACTCTAGATTCATTGATCATGTCTTTCACTTTGATCATCATATCTTTTTACCTGAGAGATTATTTCTCTATAACCTCACATATTTGTTTTCTTACTTCTGCTTGAGAAAAATCAAGTGGTGACTTCTGATTTCCTCTATCTCAATGTCTCCTGGACTTTTCTTAGGTGGACTCAAAGTCTGGGATTGCACTTTGCTTCTGCATCTTATCATTTTCTATTTTTTCAATTTTCTTTTCTGTGTTGATGCTTATAAATTTCTAATGGCAGATAATTTTATCACTCATATCAAGGCTTCTCTAGGAAATGTCTATTCATCAGAGATATCTTCTGGGTATAGGTGGTTCTTGGTCTTTGTGTCCGTCCCAAGCTCCTATCTTCCCCATTTATTAAGGATCAGAAGTTGCTATGTATTTGGCTCAGCACCCAGTCCTTTGGTACTGGACAATAGTGGTGGTTATGGCCCCAGACAAACTCAGTGTTGTCATACAAGGGAGAATAACTAGTTACAACAAGTAGGACATCCTGGGTAAAGTAGTACAATTACCAATATCAATAGCCTCAAGCACAGCCTAGAAACTGACAGATTGTAGTAACTATTAATTTGGTACCTTTAACCACAGGAGCAAGATCTATAGTTATATAACACTATCCAACATAAACCAAGATCTTGTATGCAATGAGTTTCCCCTTAGTGGGGTGATTTCACCCTGGGGGTGGATTTAAGAAAAACAGGGGGCAAAACAGAGAGATAGTTGAAGGGAGATGCAGTACAGGCAAGGCTGGAGGACAGCACATGATCACTCGAGGTTTGGGTAACTGGAGAAGAGGGCAGGAGACAGCGTGAAGGATAAAGCATAAGAATATGGAAGTGAATCAGAAAGACAAGAGATGATTTTCACTAACATGAAAATATCATAACCTCAAGAGAGATAGTTGAGGAAAGAGAGGAGGAGGATGAGTAGAACAAGATAAACATAAAGGTAAAAACTTTTTTTAAAAAGATAGAAAGAGGAAACAAAACCAACAGAGAAATGAAAAATAAAAATAAAAACTAAAATTCCTCTTGAGTCCACAGTTTTATGCTAATGTCCTAGGCAGGCAGTGTCCCAGAACTGCTGTGCTTCCCTGGCAAGTCTGGGTACAGTTTGATCTTGTGGGAACTGGGCCGGTCTTCCGCCAGCAGCTCTGTGGATGTCTCTCTCTGGCTCACCCAAGCCTCCTTACCGTGGGTTGCTGTGGCACTTTCTGCCAGGGGCAGCCCAGGGCTGCTCTCAAACTGGGGTACAGTTGGCTCCCCTTGGTCACTCAGTCTTTGCACAGCCTCCTCTGTTTCACCTCCACTGGCACTTCTGTATCCTGTCCCTACACACTAAGGGGTGAGTTGTGCTGCATGGTCCTGCTGGATCTTAGATCTCCTCTCCAGGAGTTTAATTGCCATTACTAAAACCCCGCACATGTGGTTGCAACTCACTTTTTTCAGCTGCACTGCGGTCTCAACAACCACTGCAGTCCACTGCGTCTTTATTCCAGTGACTTTCTTTCCTCTCCCGGTGGGCTTCGATTCTCAACGTCAAACCTGGGAGAGCCCTCTCTGCTGCTCACCCCTGTGGCATCTTCCCCAGCTCAGAACTTCCGGAGCCTTTCTGAGCTCCGCCTCTGTCTGGCCCCTGGAGCCTCTGTCACGCGGCGTCCGGGTCTCCGCATGCCACAGTTCTGTGTGTCCTGGCTCAAGTTGTAATAACCTTTTAAACTGGTCTCCTAGCTTCTGCTCTTGGTCTCTTTTGATCTACTGCCCAAATTTTGCTGTGCATTGGAATTGTCTGGGGAACTTTTGCTTCTGATTCAATGTGTGTTAACTTGTGTTTTTAGTTAATATCTGCTCAAAAGTGGCAAAGGGTTACCAGGGCTAGTAGTAGCTGAATCAGGATGTGAATCCACTCAATTATTTCCAAAGCCTCCACTTTAGTTATTATAGTTCACTACCTGTCTTAGTTACTTTTCTCTCACTGCTGAGACAAAATACCCTAAGTTAAAGGGGGAAAGGTTTATTCAGCTCACACTTTGTAGAGGTTTCAGTCCATAATCGGCTGGCTCCAAGGCAGAATGGCATATGGCAGAGGGGCTTTGCAGAGGAGAAACAGTTCATAGGGCCCATAAGGGAGCAAAAGCAGGATCTTAACAGCTTCTTCCTGCCCCTCTTATCTTATCCAGACTACTTAGGGTAGGTAACATTCACACCCTTAATCCTAATGCCTTCGGGTCTAGCATTGCACCTTGAATCAATCACACACTTCAGATTCAGCCACCTCTGAAAAAGCCCCATCTAAGAGTGCTTGAGGCTTTGATGGGACATACAACACAAGTCATAACATTGCCTAACTGCAAAGCAAAGACTAAATAACCCACAAGTGCTTAGCACCTTCTACATACTAAGCACAGACTCATTTGGTCTTCATGGCAAACCCTATGACATCAGTTCTATTTTTAACCTCCAGTAAGGATGAAGAAAGTGAAGCCCAGAGAGGTTAAACAGTTTACCAAAAGTCACACATATAACTGATGGTGAGTTTGATATTTGAACCCATGTAATCTCCCTATAAAACATGCGTTTTCAACAATACCCCCATAGAAATACTTATTTTCCTAGCAGGATGAAACATTCCTACTCTAAATCTGTATAATGTACAGAAACTTATAGTATATAAATATTATGTTAGTGAGGATTCTCCAGAGAAACAAAACTAATAGAACTTGTGTATATGCTTAGTCAAATAGACATTTATTATAAAGAATTGGCTCACATGATCATAAAGGGTGGGAGTACAAGGTCTTCAGGGTGGGCTAGTAGGCTACAGGCCCAGAAGAGTTGATGTTCCAAGTTTGAGTCTCCAGCTAGCCTGCTGTAGAAACAGAAAGACCTGAAATTGCATATGAAATTCCAAGACAGTCTTCTGGAGAATTCTCTCTTGCTCAATGAAGACTGATCTTTTTGTTCTGTTCATACATTCAACTGGTTAGATAAGGCCCACCCAATCATGGAGGACAATCTGCTTTACTTGAATTCCACTGATGTTAATGTTTACCTCATCTAAAATCACCCTCACAGCTACACACAGAATAAAGTTTGATCAAATTCCTGATTAATGTGGCCCAGCCATGTTGGCACGTAACACTAGCTGTCACAAATAGAAATACAGAATATTCAGAAGTTGAGAGGAGAAAGATAGTTACCAGAGATTGGAAAGAGTAAAGGGGAAGAGATGGATAAATGTTGATTACTGGGTGCTAATCTACAGTTAGGAGGAAGAAGTTCTGATGTGCTATTTACTGCACAGTAGGGTGACTACTGATACCATAATGTAGTATGTACGTTTAAAATTTGAAGAAAGGAACTGGGAAGTTTTTCCCATAAAGAAACGATAAATACTTGAGGAGACAGATATGTTTAACCTGACTTAAACATTACACAATGCATACATGAATCAAAACATCACATGGGGTACCATGTAGTACTTTATGTTTTATGTACCAGTTAAAAATAAATTTCATTTAAAAAATTTCATAGGGAAGGGAGATAATAAAAATTAGGAAAAAATATCTAAGAAGAACCCTTAGGTGAGAAGGCTAAGAATGACAAGAAGATTGAGAAACACTATGCTAGAATGGGCTTGTAATCACCACCTCACAGATTAGACCAGCTAATCAGCTAGAGAAACCACACAGGTGGACAGGTGACATCCACTGTAACAGTCACTAGCTCATACTAAATACAAGCTTCCAAGGTACACAAAATGCATGTGCAGAAAGCAGCACTGACCACTATCATGGCTCAAGCTCACTCTGTATAGCTTCTTCCTCCCTCATGTAGGAGTAAGGGCTCTCTTCACTACCAGAATCTGCCTTCTTTGAGCTTTACAGGATGGAGCCCATTGTGATAATGAGGTGGGGGTAGAGTGAAGCACCAGTGGGCATCTCTACTGCTAGAGTTCAGAACCCCACTTTTCACATACAGATCGGGAGTGAAGGGGTTAAAGGCTCTAGATGAGAGTTTCCTGGGCAAGAAAATTGTGACTTATGGAGTCTTAGGGCAACTTCCCTAAGATCAGGTCCTGGGGTTTTAGGACTCCATCCAGAAGTCTCCTTGTTTTCTGCTCACCGGGGGAGATTCAAAAACTCCCAAGCCCATGCCACACCCCAGACCACAGAAGACATCCTTTGGCTGGCAGCCGGGTCTCAGTAGGCTTTAATGTTCCCCAGGTGATTCCAATATGCAGCAGAATTTGGGAATCAACAGCATGTTCTCAACTTTGCAGCTGGAGCTATCTTAATAAAACAAGTCCAATCATGCATCCCTGCTTGCTTAAAGCTCTTCAATGGGTGCCCATTACATGGAGAATAAAGTCAACCTTTTTCTTATGACTTACAAGCCATTGTGTTTCTGGCTCGTGCCCATTCACTTCTCCTCTGTTATCTGAGTGCATTTCTCACCATGCTGAGTTTCACCACTATCCTTTTGGTTCCTCAAATAAGGTGAGAATGGATATCAAAGTATATGATAGGAACTCTCGAGTTGATGTACCTATAAATCTGGAATACTCACCATTATTCTAACCCTTCTGCACCTGCAGAAGTGGCTCACTCTTGTACAAATGTTCCCTCCATTCTTGAGGACAACGCAAAGGCTTTTCCCCTGAAATCTACATGTGCATCCTCAGGATCTGCCTGTGTCTCCTCTCCTGGTTTATAGTCCAATAGTGAGGTTATTTCACAATATAACCTGGCTGGGAAAATACTAGACCTGCTATGGAAGAAAAGAGACCTCACCATAAGGAACTATAGGACGTAGTTGTTAGGAGTTAGGAAACCATACGGAGGAATAAATTATACAGGTACTGGATCAAGAGAGAGTCAGGACATAAAATGGGATAAAAGTTATTAATATGTGAGCACTCAATAAAGATATAGTATTTAATATCCTGACAAGGAAACAATATGAAAATGCTTAGCATGATTATTACAATTGTGGGAAAACCAATAGTCCATACCAATCAAGGTACAAATGCCAGAATTGTTGAGTGAGGCAGAACAGAAAAGAATTAATGGCTCCAGGAAGTGGGCTTGCTAAAGCAGGTATCCCAAGGAAGCCTGAAGTCCTTAGTGGATGAATACAAGGGGTGATCAAAATATACAATGATGGTCTAAATTTTAAAAATGTATTACTATAAATGATACATGGCCATTAATCTCCCTCAAAATACTCACCCTTGCTTCGAATACACTTATTTAATCATCATTGCCGCTTTCAAGGCAGTTCTACAAGTCCTCTCATGAGTTTCTTTACAAGGTGTTAAATATTATGAGTGCTGCTGCCCAATGCCATCCAATGGAATGCAGGTGTTCTCATCCACCTTATTCATCAAATCTGGCATTGTGTGACTTCTGACTCTTCCCCAAAGTCAAAATGACCATAAAAAGTAAATGTTTTGAATCAATGCAAGATGCTGGGGAAGCCACTACAGTGCAACTAGATACTCTGGAAAGAGGACCTCCAGAACTGCTTCAGAATGTGGCAGGAGCAATGGGATAAGTATGTTTGAAATAAGGAGGGGAAACTTTGAAGGGATTAATGACAATGTGGCTTTTACTATAATAATTTTTTAAAAATTTAAGAATTCACCATATTTTTAAATCACACCTGGCATATTCCACAGAAAGGCAGTTAAGGAAACACTGGTGAGAGGGTCACTAGCATTTCTAAACAGGTGCATCTCCATTGTAGGGTCAGGAAGATGAGAAATGATCATAAATCTGAGTTCCCTAATAGCAACAGGGATAATATCATGGGCCAGATGAAGATCAGAAGATATATGGGTACAATTACTTTAAAGAGCAGCAAGGTGAAACTTGCCATCAAAACATTGTATCCCTTGCTACAAGATAGCTAGGCGGCCAGCCAGAGAAAGAAACATCTAATCTGTGCAATCAGAAGAAATTAAGGATAAGTGAGCGAGATGTGGTAAGAATCACACTAATGAAAAGTCCAAATCCCTTGTTGAGTTTCCAGACCTGAGAAAATTTTCAGACCTGGAAACCATTGAATGAAGGAGAAGCTGGGTCCCTAGGAAGATGGCTCCTGCAGCACCATGTAAGTATATATGATAACAAGTCCTCTGCGTTTGTCTCAGGAAGTACAAATGGCTATTAACAAGGGTTACTGTACCTTTGTGAAAGAGGAGTGCTCAAACATTTAATGCGGCCCAAGTTTTTGTTGATAATCAAGGACTTGAAGCATCATCAGAACCTCCATTAGAATAAGGTCATGTGAGGATGAGGTAATAAATGTAGCTCTACTCACAATCTGTCCTCAACACCAGTAGACCCACCTGAAGATTATTAATTCCTCCAGTCTCCAAGTGTATAATTGCATTACATAACTTGAACATTGACACAAGACCTGCATTCATTCCTTACCCATAGTATAAGATGTATCACAGTTGAGAAGGTCAAATGAAAACCTTTTGAGTCTCTTGGGTTTATGCCAAATAGGAGAATCACAGCAAAGATTTCCAGGGTTCTAGAACACGGCTATACTATCTGTGGTGGAGAATTATAACTTTTAAAAAGTAGTCCTTGGCATAATACTGGGCTATGGTAGAGATAAAGTGTTGGGCCTTAAGACATTAAGTGATTATTGCATTGCAGCTGCTTTTTAAACCTACTAAGTCATAAGATTGGTTGTACCCAGAAGTAATCCATTGCAAAACCAGCTGATGGATGAGTACAAGGCTTGTTTCACAGATGATCTGGTTCAATATGAAGAGGAAAGTTGAAAATCAAATATGGTTGCACTATAGCCCAATCCGAGGTGACTTAGAAGACAGAGTGAAGGTAAATCCTCCCAGTGGGCAGAGTTCTGGATGGTGCAATTGGTTATTTGGCTTATTTTGAAAAAAGAAGTAACTTGAGGTTAGATATATATAAGGTCTTATAAGGAATTGTAATTTAATTGGCTTCCTATAAAAACCTGTAAATAGAAAAGTTGTAAGTTTGGAAACCAGGAGGTATGAGGTATGGGTGACCTTATAGTAGTGAGCATGATGTGTAAAGCTCGTTGTATATTTCATGTTAAAGTCTACCAGAGAACATCTGCTCTGGAAGAGGCATAAAATCATAGTGTAGACAACAAGCAAGCCAACTAACATCAATGTCTCCCTAGTGTGCCACAATGAACACATGAAAAGTGTAGACATATGGTAGAAATGGCAGCTGTGGATGGGCCCAGTGGCAAGGCTCCCACTCACAAAGGTGTATCTAGCTACTGTCACAGCAGAATGTACAACTTTCCAGCATCAGAGACCAATGGTCCCTAACATGTCACCTTAAAGAAACGATCAATCACTTGGTGGCAAGGTGACTACATTGGAACTCTCTTACCCAGGAAGAGTGAGTCATTTGACAAGTTATTCACTTTGACGACTCTAAATATTTTCCAGAAATGACCTTAGAAAGCACAAAAATGTTTGATCCCCCATCATTGGATCGCATGGAGCTTTACATCAAACCAAAGAACACTCTTTGCAGCAAAATATATGCTAAAGAAAGTGCATGACCACAGGATCCACTGGCCGTAGCCCATCTGCCTTAAACAGAAGCTGCAAGACTGACAGAGTTACAGTGTCAAACTGCACTGTTGAAGGCACAGAAGAGGTGACAGCGCAAAGATGATTCCATGATCTACTCCCCCAGCGTGCAGGGTATATGATAATGAAGACCTTTATATCATGTTGCATCCCCCATAATAGAATACATTAGGTCTAGAATCAAGGGGTGAAGATATGATTGGCTCCCCTTGAAGAATTTGTGTTTCCTGTTCTCACCAATGATATCTTAAAGAATTCGATCTTTGTCTTCACAATTCTGAGCTCTGTGCACTTAGGGGTCTTGGTTCCCAAAGGGGAAACACTTCCACTTGGGACATAGAAAGAGTTCCATTGAACTGTGACTTACCATTGTGGCCTAGACATCTCATGCTCCTTGTGGCAGAGGACAAGCAGTCAAAAAGAATCACCGTACTAGCAGGGGTAATAAATCTTGATCATCAAGAGATGATATTTTACTCACAAATTCTGATTCCTGTGTTTTACAGACAAGTCTTTGTTTACATGACTTGTCCCAAGGACACATAGCTGGTAAGTCATGGAGCTGGAAATTGTACCTAATTTTGTCTGAATCCAGACATGTCCCTGAACACCTCACTGTACTTTGTTTTGGCAGATGTGGCTGCGTTTCACATCACATGATTCTTATCTTCCATTTCTAAAATTGGTGGTGGACCAGTGATCCAAAACTAGTCAATCTGCAGGTTGGCCAGTGCCCCATACCATTACCTATGCCTGAAAATATAAAATATTTGTGAATAAACAAATTAGCCCGTTGCTTATAAATTGATCTTGCATGAAAACTGTGGCCCATAGTATGATGGTGAGTAAGCTTACCAACATGATGACCTATCGTGGGCAGATGAATTTTTAAAGACAGTCAAACGAATGGGAAAATAAGAGAAAGATGCAAGGAGAATGCTCCTAGATGAGAACTCTGAGTTCTTTCTGACAAGTTCTATTTGCTTTGCCAGGCAGGTCTCCTAGACAGGCTCTCTAGCTCTCTCACACAAGATGTATGGAGAAAATTCACCCATCATTTGCTTCAATCACCCATAGGAATGTTGGCTAAAAAGTAATCTCTCCTTAATTCCACCATCAAAACAGCTAGCTAGTTCAAAACTTACCCTGTAAATTCTTCATGTAGAAAAAAAAAAAAGATATGAGGCTACTTTTCTCCCTAAAACTTCATAGGAAAAATATTGAGTTCTTCAAATATCTGAATTGAAGTCTCCTGATTCTTGAAATATGCTCCCTTGAAGATTCAGTGGTACTCAAAGCAAGATACTCTCCCTAGAAAGAATTCCTGTTTCTTGATCACTCTCTCTAATTCATTAACCCTTTCATATGGCTGAGAGATACATTTTTATGCCACTTATCATATATCTTGCTTCTGGTATCACATGTACACATTATTAGAAATGTAATCTTGAGCTTCTTAATTCCTTAAGCAAAATTTTCTAATTTAATTTCTTGTTGCAGTGTGACCATTGTAAACTATTCACTATGCTAATTAAAAAAGTAAGCCTTCTTGGCAGATGCTGCTAACAATTCCCCCAGACCAGTTTCAGCCATTCACAGAAAACAAGAGTCAATCACTTCGCGGCCTTTTGGCTAAGATCAAGTGAAAACAAGAGTCAATTCACAAAACAATTTCCAGTACATGAATAGGGTATGAAAATTAAGAAGAACTGGTAAAAGCAATGTGTGAAATTTTGGAAGTAAAACTTAGCTAATTCTAGAAACTATGCTGTCATTTCAAAATCACAGGAGTCCAGAATTATGGGACAAGGGGTAAATGAGATCAGAGTAAGAGGTGAATCCTGAATATATTGGGAACCAAGATCAAGACGTTATTATATCTCAACTTAAAATGCTTATAAGAAGTCCAAATGGAAATATTAAAGCACATTGTAGAATACTCTGGTGTAATATTTATACTTTAGCAGCTCACTAGACAGTATGTAATATGTTTCTATTTTCTTCATGAAAGATAAAAATATATATGTGTGTGTTTGCATAGAAATCAAGTAAATGCTAAGATCTTTGTGTTGTTGGCATGTTGAGTAGAAAAGTTAGTTAACTGCAGATTTTGATAAATTCAGTGTTCATGTTAAATTTCCACATTAGCCACTATATGCATAGAAGAGTTTACTGCTCTCGAAGTAGTAGGAAAAACAGTGAAATGAGAAAAAATGCTCATCAATACAAAGAAAACAAAAATAAAAATGATGCTCAAAACAATGAAAAATATCAAAGGCACAAAAGAAAATATTATAGCATTCTGAATGTATCAGTAATCACAATAAGTGTAAGTGGGCTGAACAGTACAATCATATTATCAGACAGGTACTTTTAAAATTCCAGCTATATTCTGTTCCTATAATATGTCAGATATAAGGAGAAGAAAAGTTTGAAAGTGAAAAAGTGTATAAAGCTTTTGTAAAAAGAAAACTAGTGATTCTTTATGAATTTAATATTGTTTTTTGTAGTTTTGTGAAGACTGATGTCGGTATCTGTAGATCACTTTTGGTAATATGGCCACTTTAAATATATTTAAACAACAGTGGCCTTTCCATTTTCTAATACCTTCTTTAGTTTCTTTCTTCAGTGTTCTGTAATTTTCATTTTAGAAGTCTGTCTTCTTCTTGGTTAGGTTGATTCCTAGGTATTTTAATCTTTATGAAACTTTATAAAAGGAATTGTTTTCTTGTTTTATTTCTCAGTGAGTTTATTATTGCTGAGTAGGAAAGCTATTGATTTTTGGTATGTTGATTTCATATCTGCCCACTTTGCTGAAGTTGTTTATCACATCTAAGAGTCTGCTGGTGGCGGTTTTACGGTCTTCACTGTGAAGGATCATATGACATGCCTGTAGAAAAAATTTGACTTCTTTCATTCCTGTTTGTATTCCTTTTGTTTCTTGCTCTTGCTTGATTGCTCTGGCCAAACTTTCAATAATTATATTGAAGTGGTGAGAGTGACATCTGTGTCATGATCCTGATTTTAGAAGACATACTTTCAGGTTTTCCAAGTTCAGCGTGATGTTGGCTATGGGTCAGCCATAGACAGCTTTTATCAATTTAAGGAAAGATCCTGCTATACTTATTTTCTTCAGAATTTTTATCATGAAGGGATGTTAAATTTTGTCAAAGAATAACCAAAGCAGTCCAGGGCAAAAAAGAACGGCTGGAGGCATCAAATACCTGGTTTCAATTTATAATACAAAGCAATAGTAACAAAAACAGCATGGTACTGGCACAAAAGCAAAAATGTAGACAAATGGGACAGAAGACACAGAAACACATGGAACTACAACCACCTGATTTTTGACAAAGGAACCGAAAACATACACTAGAGGAAAAAAAAGCCTCTTAAACATATGGATCTGCAAAACAGGATATCCATGTACAAAAGATTGAAACTAGATCCATATCTCTCACCTTGCACTAAAGTCAAATCTAAATGAACCACAGGCTCAGATATAAGACCTAGGACTTTAAAACCGCTGGAGGAAAAGATAGGGTAACATTTGAAGTCATAGGTACAGGCAAAGACTTCCTGAATAGGACTAAAGTAGCAGAGGCAATAATATTAAGAATCAACAAATGGAACTACATCAGATTAAAAAGCTTATCCCCAGAAAAGGAAACAAGCAATAGAGTGAAGAAACCACCTACAGAATGAGGAAAAAAAATCTTTGCTAGTGACCTTTCTGTTAGAGGATTAATATATAAAATATATAAAGAACTCAAAAAATTAACTCCCAAAACACAATTCAATAAGTAATGGGCAAATGAATTGAAAAGGCACTTCTCAAAAACCGAAATGGCAAATATATATATGAAAAAGTGTCATCGTTAGCCATTAGGTAAATGCAAATTGAAACTACACTGAGACTCCATTACACTTCAGCTATAATGGCTATCGTGAAGAACATACACACATACAAAACAAAAACCAAAAGCCAAAACAATGAATGCTGGTGAGGATGAGATGAAGGCCAGGCATTCTCTTACACTGTTGATAGGAATGTAAATGAGTACAACCACTATGTACCTCAGTGTAGAAATTCCTCAAAATATTGAAAATATAAATACCATTTGATTCAGCTTTACCACTCTTTGGTATATTTCCAAAAGAATTAAAAACAGCATACTATGATGACACATGCACACCCATGTTTATAGCAGCACAATTTACAACAGCTAAGCTGTGGAAACAGCTCAGATGTCCATCAACAAATGAGTGTATAAAGAAATTGCAATACATACAAAATGGAGTATTACTCATCTCTACAGAAGAAGAGAACCATGGCACATTTAGGAAAATAGATATAACTAGAAACCATCATGTTAAACAAAATAAGCTAATGTTAGAAAGTTAAATATTACATTTTTTTACTTATATGAGCATTCAACACATAAAATAAAATAAGATAAAATAAAATAATGGAGAGAAGATAGGAAGCTAGAAGGTAGACCTTTAGAGAAGAGGAAAGGGATCAGCAGGAGGAGGCAGAAAAGGAGGAGGGGTAATGGGGATGAAAAGAATCAAAATATGTTGCATGCATGTATCAATATACCAAAACAAATATCACTGTTCTGTTTTAGTAGTATGCACTCATAAAATGAAAATTGATGATATTAACATCAGAAAAATAAACGAGGAAAAAGTATTTATTCTGGCAGAATTCCTTCTTGCTTGGGAGAGGTCAGTCTTTGCTGTATTAAGACCTTCGACTGCTTCAGTGAGGCCTACTAACATTATTTAGAATAATGTACTTTATTCAAGTCTATTGATTCAAATATTAATCTTATCTAAAAATACACCTTCAGAGAAATGTCCAGAACAATGTTTGATCAAATACCTGGGCATTATGGCTCAAGCAAGCTGAAGCATAAATTTAATTGTAACAATCAGCAAAGCTAATTTTATTGTACATCTATAGAACCCAACATACAACAATTAAAGAAATGCAGAACTAATGCAACTAAACCCAAAATGAATAAGAATAAAACAAAAAATCTTATATAATTAATAAACTCATTTGTAAGCAGCTTATAGGTTAAAATTAAATAAGAGATTACAAAATATTTTAAAATAAAAATAAGGAAAATATTACATACCACAAATTATAGATCAGCTCAAGTAGTACTTAGAGAAAAACTTTGAATGCCTACATTAGAAAATAAGAAAGAAGTAATTAATGAGCTAAGGATCATTATTTGGAAAAGGTAAAGAAAGGATAGACTAGACCAAATCAAACTAGAAAAGGAAGTAAATAATAAGGAATAGTCAAAGCACTACTAAAGAAGAACAAGTTTCTAAATAACTAAGCAAGTTTAATATTGGTTCAAGGAGTGACAAAAAAAAAAACCTTACTGGAATACAATAAAAAGCCCAGAAATAGACTCTCACAGAAATTTATTTTATGCTAGAGTTGGTACCTTCGATCTATAGAGACAAGAACACATTTTTAAAAATGGTCTGGGACAAATGAGTACTCAATGAAAAAAATTAAATTAAATCACTGTCATATACAGTAATTTAAAAAGTAATTCTAAATTGATTGAAGTCAAGGAAAAAAGTTGGTGAAGAGGACAAACAAGGGTCTTTTAAGCAGTGTCACTGGCTAGGCTAGCAGTCTTGCTTCTGGATCTCTTCTGCTTGTTTATCTACAATACTTGAGATGTAGATCCAGGTATAGCAGGAAGAGTTAGCAACCACACACACACACACACACACACACACACACACACACACACACCTCCTAGTAGGGCTAAAAGAAAGTCTAGACCAATAATGGCAAACTTCTAGAGCTTTCAACCATACAGACAACCCATAGGCTTGCCAGCACTGGTCTAGGGCCATTCTACTGTGTAAAACAACCCTTCTGAGGGAGCTGGGGAATGTCTCTGAAGCACCATAGCACTGGCAATGGAGAGAGCAATGTCTGCCATGGTCAGGATCAGGTTTCCTGTCAATTTTCATGAGGAGTGATTCTTGTATATGGTATCAAAGATCTTGTAAAGGACATAAACCCAGCATCAGTTATGCCTCCTGTCAGGTGCCTGGTACATCTGGTGTACAGGTTTGGCTGCTGGCTTGATGGTACATTTCATTCACAATGATGATATCTAGCAGCACCCCCAGCATGCCTGTTGTGTAGGATCCCACCACCTGCCATTTCCAGGCATGATATTGTTCATTCTAACTGGGTAACCCCCAGTGTGCCTACAGAGAACAATGTCACCTTTGTGTGCATACAGCATGCATTCCCCTATTTTATTATTCAGTGTCCAGTTCATGGATATGGATGCCTTGGCATTTGCCACTCTCGACTCATGGATGGTGTGGTTGCATAAACTCAGTTCCCCTGTACAGTATTGCTGATGAAGCCCCTATATAGAGGGGTAGCATTAATTCTTGTTTTCACCTTCATTTCTGCAATGTTCCATATATTCAAAAGAGCATGGTATGGCAAAGTATCATCCCACTAATAATTTGTTATTTGTGATTGTGACATTTTACAACAGAGTCAGTTAAAACCAGAAAACTCTGGCTCCCACCCATATGCTGGGTGCCAGATCTTCACTTGGTAAGCCAGGGCTCGATTTCTGTCTGTGTGCACTATGGCATTAAGAATGTGGTATAGGTTACCACTGGCAGGTTTAGGAAATGAGGTCCAGGATAGCAAACCCAGCACTTTTCCAGGTAGCCACAGTTTGGGAGTGCCTAAGGAAAGTGGTATGCTTCCAGGTATGTGCTGACATCTCCTTCTGAAAAGAGCAGACAAAGGTAATGCCCTTCCTCCAATCCCTCCTGGGGTCTCAAGTGTTCCTAACCTATCAGATAGGCACTGGGTTGATTTGGAGTAGTAATTAATTCTGTGTTCACAGTCCTGAGACTACTTGCTCTGTTGGGGACACATGGCCTTTTCTGTTTGTTCTCAACCTCTCAGGCTTGGTGGTTCAGTCCGTGAAAGGAGGTCATGTTGCGTACAAACTTGACACGCCTTACAATGTCACCCATCTGACTGGAAGGAACATCCTCAACACTATGAGAAGCCCCTTAGCACTCTGACCTTTCTCAGTCCTGTCCCTCAGGACAGGAACCCTTGGGAAGCATCACCTCTAGATTAGAGTCAGAAGGCCCTGTCTAGAGTACCATGCTGGCCTGCACCTGAAACCACCCTCAGGATCTGAATTATTAGGGGAAAAAAGAAAAATCACCATTAGAAATACTGATGTTGGGATTTTGCAGGTGCGGTCTAACTAGGCAGCTGCTTGTCTCTCTTCACACCCACCAAGCTCAGTGTTTCTCAGCAAGCACTACAGTTCTGTATTGCTCTTATACTGAGGTGTAGCATTACTGCCCATACTATCCTGGTTATGTTAGATGGAGAGAGTATCACACTAGCAGGCTGTCTTGACATCCAGAAATGTCCAGAATGAAAGTTATCCCAGATTAAACATCTGACCTACAAGAAAAAGAAAAAGAAAAGCAAGAAAGTGGTAAATATAAAAGATCACGGACTACATAAAATGATGATAATGTCATATGTGTTATAAATAGAATTAAAATCAATAACAAAAGTGACACATTGGAGTGTTTAAGGTCTTTATATTAGTTAAACTTAGAGTAAAGATTTTGTTAGATTTTGGACTTTAATTAAGTATTCATGTTGGAATTTATAGAATGATACTTGAAAGAACAGCAAAAGAGTGAATAATAAAAGTAAAAAAATGATAAAAAAGCAAATCATCCAACAAATGAAGAAGAGAAATACAAATAAAAGAATAGCTAGGGAGCATGAATTGGAAGCACAAAATATGGGGATAATTTTAAATACAAACAGCACAAATTACATTTAATGTGAGTGGATTGAAAGTTCCAGGAAAAAACAACAATTTTATAATCAATGAAAGTCAAAACAAGCATATTATTTTGAAAAACATATCTAAAGTACAAGGATTGAAAGAAAAATGTTAGGCAAATTTAACAATAATAGTAACAAATCTGGTGTCATTATATTAAAATCAGACCAAAAGAACTATAAAAAAGAAGGTTTTACAATAGCTCATAAAGTTACATAGTGATGAGACTGAGGTAATCAAGAATATGGGATAAGTAAAAAATGACATTTTGCAAAATCCTCAATAAGATACTGGCAAACAGAATGCAGAAGATGCAGAGATGGTTCAACATATGCAAATAAATAAATGTAATATATTATATTAATAGAGCCAAGGATAAAAACCATATGATCATCTCAATAGATGCAGAAAAAGCATGTGACAAAATCCAACACTCATTGATGATAAACCCTACAAAAAATTGGAATAGACGATCTCTACCGCAATCTGATAAAAGCCATCCATCTATGAAAAAACAACAGCCAAGATGATACTAAATGGTCAAACACTGAAATCCTTCACGCTAAAATCAGGAGCAAGACAAGGATGTCCACTATCACCACTCCTGTTCAATATAGTTTTGGAAACATTAGCCATGGCAATTAGACAAGAGAAAGAAATAAAAGCAAAAAAGATAGGAAATGAAGAAGTCAAATTGTCATTATTTGGAGATGTCATGATACTCTATATAGAAAAACCCATGAATGCCACCAAATGTCTTCTAGACTTAAAAATCAAATTCAGTAGAGTAGCTCAATACAAGGTCAACACACAAAAATCAACAGCTTTACTCTACACCAACAACAGACTCACTGAGAGAGAAACTGGAGAAACAACTCCTTTCACAATAGCATCAAAAAATGAAATACCTAGGAATCAAATGAAATGAAAAAAATCAAAGACATCTACTCTGAAAACTATAGCACTCTGAAAAACGAGATCAAAGAGGATATCAGAAAATGGAAAGACATACCTTGCTCCTGGGTAGGAAGAACCAATATAGTGAAAATGACCATACTTCCAAAGCTGTTATATAGATTCAATGCAAGTCCAATTGAAATTCCAACAGCATACTTCACAGACCTTGAGAAAACAATCCAAAAATTCATTTGGAACCAGAAGAGACCTAGAATAGCAAAAACAATTCTAGGCAACAAAGACAAGGCAGGGGGTCTCACAATCCTCAACTTGAAACTATACTACAAAGCTACAGTGATAAAACCAGCATAGTACTGGCAAAGAAACAGAATCGAGGATCAATGGAACAGATTAGAAGATGCAGAAACAACTCCAGACACACTCAGCCACTTTGTCCTTGACAAAGGAGCCAACCATCCTCACTGGAGGAAAGATAGCCTCTTTAATAAATGGTGTTGGAAAAACTGGATTTCAACCTGCCAAAGATTAAAACTAGACCCCTATGTTTCACCATGCACTAAACAAAAATCCAAGTGGATTAAAGATCTAAATATTAAAACAGAAACACTAAACTTGCTGGAAGATAAGTCAGGTAAAACTCTTGAAGACATTGGCATAGGAAAAGACTTTACGAACAAATCCTCAGTAACACGGGAACTAGCACAGAGAATCAACAAGTGGGATCTCATCTTATTAAAAACCATCTGCACTGCAAGAGAAAGCACCAACAGAGCTAAAAGACAACCTACAATGTGGGAAAAAAATTTTACCAGCTGTTCCTCAGACAAAGACCTACTATCTAGAATATATAAAGAACTCAAAAAAATCAGACCCCCCCAAATATAAAGACCCGATTCAAAAATGGGCATCTGAAATGAACAGACATTTCTCAGACAAGAAGTAATAGCAGCAAATAAACATATGGAAAAATGTTGAACATCACTGGTCATTCAAGAGATGCAAATCAAAACAACGCTGAGATTTCACCTCACCCCAGAAAGAATGGCTACTATCAAGAAATTAACTAATAACAAATGCTGGAGGGGCTGTGGGGAAAGAGGAACCCTTCTCCACTGTCGGTGGGAGTGTAGACTGGTGCAACTAATGTGGAAATCAGTATGGAGATACCTCAAAAATTTAGCATTAGAGGTCCCATTTGACCCAGCTATTCCCTTTCTGGGGATCTTCCCCCCCAAAATTAAAAAAATCATACCACAGTGATATATGTGCACCCATGTTCATAGTGGCACAATTTGTAATAGCTAAAACTTGTAAACAGCCCAATTGCCCATCAACTGGAGACAGGATAAAGAAAATGTGTTCTTTTTTTTTTTTGAAGATGGAGTACTACTTAGCCATAAAGAATAAGAAACTAGAGACACTTATAGCTAAATGGATGCACATTGAAGCCATATTCTTAAGTGAAATAAATAGGACAGACATGTATAAATACTGAATAATTTGCCTGGTGTGAGAAACTAAAAGTGTAAATAAGGACTAAAAGGAATAACAGATAATGTGAAATAGGAAGAAAAGGTCCAAAGGGGAAGAGGAAGTTGGAGAGGTAGGGGAAAGGAGAGAAGGGAAAGGAATAAATACGAGAAAAGAAAAAAATAGAGACAAAGTCTTTGTAAATAGGGATGGCTGATGGGTTGAAGGGAGGCCAGAGGAATGGGGAAACAAATAAGAACCAAGATATATTATGTAAAAGTACAAATTCCCAATAATGAATGGCATTATATTGTATGCCTAAAATGTACCAATAAAATTAATGAATTAAAATAAAAAATCAAAAAATAACATTTTGCACGGACATATTTGATAAAATTACTCATATGCACAAAACAATATAACCAAGAATTTATAAAAATATTGATAGAGTATGGAAAGATATCGAGCATCAAACATAACTGAAAGTTTGAATCCACCTTTCATTAATTGTTAGAACAAATAAGCAAAGTCCGTAAGAATCAAGAATTGCCATTCATGATTAAAATGGTTGATTGCTGTACCTGACAATTTTATAATGCATCTTCTTTTTATCCATATATAGAACAATTACAAAAATTGACTATACTCTAGGCCATCACATAAGTTGTGATGCATTTTGAAAGATTGATATCATATAGACTAAGTTCTCTGACTAAAACAAAAACCAAATAAAGAAGAAATCAATATAAAAAATAGAAAACTCTAGTGTTTATAAATTTTTAAAAGTAATTCTTATTACTTTTAAATAGACCATGGTATCAGCAATTTATACCTCAATGTTTCATCAAAAATATGCCAGTGTGTGGCAGGAAGACAGCATGAGTATCAGAAAGCATACAAACTAGAAAAAGATTACCAGTGAAATTAGTAAATCAGAGTGGAGTGTATATGAAAACTGTACTATTCTTACAAATTTTCCATGATTTTGAAATTTTCTTTAAAAGTGAAACCTTTTGAAATCAAAGCCAATAAACTATTCAAACTTCTAAAAATGAAGTTAAAAGCACTTACATAAGTATTTCAAAGTCACACTCATGTAAAAAAAATTGGAATGTTTCATTAGCCAGTTATCAAAGTCCACATTGATTCATTGAGAGAGAAAGTATAATTTACCAAGCTGTAATTAGACTGATGGAGTAAAAAAGATGTATTAGCAAGTAGTATAAGTTATGAAAAGGAAAACATCAATGCAAAAGCTTCTGTTATTAAAATGTTAATAAACTTTCAAACTCAGGTTAAATGGAAAAAATCTAGAAAAGAAGTTACTAAGCTTAGTTACTAAACTTATACAAGAATTTTGTGAAATTAAATACTTTTAGAGATTAAGGTAGGGAAAATTAGAAATTTTCCAACAAAGAAAATTCCAGATCCAGATGATTTCATCAAAGAATTTTACATTCAAAGAGGAAATCATTCCACTGTTACATAAACTGTCCAAGATAGTAGAAAACTAGGGTGCACATTCAAACGATTTTATAATGCTATCATAATTATAATGTAATGCTGACAATTACATGCCAGTCTCATTTATAGACATGAGTGTAAAAATCTTTCAGCAAATATTAATATATCAAACCCAGCAATACATGAAAAAAGAAATATCATAGTTAAGCTGGGTTAATCTCAAGAACTCAAAGTTAATTTAACAATAGAATATTAATTTATGTAATCCATTATTAACAGATTATGGAAGAGAAAAATCATGAGTATCACTAGAGCGATAGATTTTATCAAACCATGACTAATAAAATTTAACATATTTATGGTGACAAAACAACTTCATAAGTGGAAGAGTAATTTTTGAATCTGATAAAATGAATCTCAAAAATCCTACCAGAAATATAATGGTGATACAAGCAGCTATTTCTCTCTGATAAATAAGAAGACATACTGTCTATTACCACCACTTATATTACACATTGTTATTAGCACTTGTTGTCAGCATAAGAAAAATAAAGTGTAAGAATTGTTAAGAAATAAACAAAACTATCATTTATAGGTAATTGTACACATTGAGTATTTAACATGATTTACAAATAAGTTATTTAAATTTATAAGAAATGCCAGGTTTACTAAATCCAAAAGTGATAGTCAAAAATCAATTGTGTTTCTATATAATTACAGATTTTAATAGGCATATTTGAGATTGCACTAAAATTTCCCAAAACCTAGCAATAAATCTACAAAAATATGCAAAGCATCTATTCAGAGAACTGTGATTACTATTGGGGGAAATTAAAGAATGCTGAAATAAATGAAAATAAATACCATGTTCATCTAATGGAAGATGCCATATTGCAAATATATTCTTCCCATACCAATCTATGGGTAAAATGCCAATTCTATTCCAACAGTGTGTGTGTGTGTGTGTGTGTGTGTGTGTGTAAAGCACGTCAAACATATTCTAAAATTCATATGAAAATGTATATGGACAAGAATATGCATTGAAAAACAATGTGGAAAGATTTGATATACTGAATATTAACATTTTTACACACTCCAGTAGTTAAAACAGTGTGACATGAACACAGAAAAATAAGTGGACAAAGTGATCGGAATAGAAAGTCCAGAACTAAGGCCAGGGATTTAGCTCAGTGGTTTCAGCACCTGCTGCACAAGTGCAAGGTCCTGAGTTAGATCCCTGGTACCAAACAAAACAAAACAAAAGTCCAGAAATAAACCCATATTATATAGAAATGTATTTTATGTAAAATGTGGCATTGTAGAATACTGGAGAAAGCCTGGCCTATCCAATAATTGGTGTTAAGTCAATAGGATTACATTTGGTAAAGATGAAATTGGGCTTGTCTTTCATTCTGTATATATAAATCAAGTAATTTTAAGTGCATTTTCTACCTTAATGTGAATGAAAATACTGCAAATATTTTATAAATTAATATCAAAGAATATATTTTTGGGCTGAAATTGAAAACAAAATTTAAAGCAGAACACCAAAAGCGCTAAACAATAAAGGAAAACATTAGTAAGTTAGAGTATATTAAATAATTTATTTTTATCAAAAGACCTATTAAAACTGTAAAAGGGTAAGAAATGCTTTTGCTCATGCTCTTATATTCATATAACAGCATTTTCTTTGAAAAATATGAGATCACATCACTTTCTTGCTTAAAGCCTTACAAAATTCTGATAATCTATATTTTGTCTAGTAGCACTCTCTCCTCTTGTCCATTATAATCTAAAGTCCCTTCCTAACTTTGGGGTTTCACACATAATCTTTTCTCTATCTGTCTCACTTCCATTCTTCACTTGACTCTTTTCCAATACTTCAGATCTCAGGATCAATGTTCCCCCCTCAAAAAAGTTTTTGACCATTTATACTAAAGTAGATTTCCATATTATCATCATTAACAAAACCCTGGTATTTTCTTTCATCATATTTATTATATTTTTATTATATAAACAGATATTTCACTTGTCCACTGACTTTCTACCTTGTTAGGCCCAAATTCCTAATAGTGTGCTGAACAGTGTTGAATGATGGATAGGTGAACTAATAACAGTATCTCCTCCTCAAGACAGGATTATACTCTTCCTGTCTGGTATAACATCTCCATTTCCAGGCCCCACATCCAAGAATTTTATTTCACTGAATATTTTTTAAGGTTTTCAAAGGAGTAGTCATTTATTTTTTATCCACTCACTAATGAAATCTTCATTCAACAAATGTTTTGGTAAAGGCTATTGAAAAGGTAAGTGGATGTGGGTCAAGCCATTGAACGAGGAGATTTACGAATGAAACATGAAGGGCATGATAAGGTCTGGTCTTTGTTTTGTTTTTGTTTTAGTTGTAGTGCTAGGTTCTAACTCAGAGCCTTATGCATGCAAGTGACGTGCTCTACTATTGAGCCACATCCTCAGCCTCACAGTGAAATTCTCATATACATTCCCCACTTTAAAGATCCATAGACATATAATCTGGGAGAGAGGGTTTCTGTCTCTCAGCTATGACATTCTTTGCAGTTGAAATAGTAAGATGACACCATGCTCAGTAATGCCAAAAACGTTTTATTCCCAAATTTGCAAATGAGTCATCAGTTACTTCTGTCAATTTTTCTCAAGTATCATATAACAGCTGTACTTTGGAAATTACACTGTTTACAGAGTCAATTATCATTTCCTGAGACAGTCTGATAGTGGTATGTGAGTAATTTTGGCAGCATCTTCTAAGATATTCTACTTCTTTATTAGGCACAGGGAACAGTTATGGGACACTAAGATGTGCGCTGGTTGTAAAACATGGCTGCAAATTATTTGACACTCCTCCCATTGAGAGACAGGGTCCATGATCCTCCTTTTGGATGTGGGTAGGTTGTGATTTCATTGAAATTAAGGTATGGTAAGGTATTGATACTTTCATTTAAGAATAGGTTACACAAGGCCAGGCAGAATCTCCCTAGCTTTCTTGGAACATTTGTTCTATTTGAAAGCTTTGTCTCAAGATACTTCTTCTCACAAAAGCAGCTGTCATATTGTAATAGACCCAAAGCATATTGATCCACTAAGGGTAGGTGCTCTGTTCAACAGTCCCAAATGAACTCAGTCTTCAGGAATTACAGTCTAGGTGTCAAGTTATCCTGATCATACGTCTTCCCAGCTGAGGCCTCAGGACATCAGGATCTATCCCCACTGTGCCTTGTCAAAAATTTTTAACCAAAAATCCTTGAGCATAATTAGTGGTTGTTCTTTTATGACACTAAATTCAGAGTGGGTTTATGTAGCGATACTATTTGGAAAAAGACAATAAAAGTGAAAATTTTGGCTGAAGCACTGAAAGGTATTAAGATCTTTGTGGAAACTTCTGGGCCACTGTACCACTGCCCCCAGTGCCAAAGAACAGAGCCGCCCCCAGAGCAGAGTAGGTGAACCTTCCGGGCTAAGGAACCACCACCCCCAGTGCCAAATAGGTGAGTCACGTGGGTGCTAGCAACACACATCTTCCCCACTGCCATGAAATGAGAAGACACAAAAACAAGTTTCAAAACCAGATTTCCAGATCACCTAAAGCAACATAAAAAGGGAAACAAGGCAGAACAATCATCTCTTATGCAACCACTCAGACTCCCTAAACTGACAATGAAAGAGGATCTGGAAAAAATGAAATCAGAAATACTTTCTCACATAACAGCAGAGATTGTGCCCATAGTGCAAGACATGATTAATAAATCTAGAGAAGACACAGATGAAAAAATAGAGGAACTGAGGAACATGATAGAATCCCAACATAGGAAAGAAATGAAATCCAAGAAACTGATGGAAACAGATTTCTAGGAGATTAAAAACTCCATTGAAAGCTTACACAGCAGAATGAGCCAATGTGAGGACAGAATTTCAGACATAGAAGATAAGATTGCAATTAGTAACCAGGAAAAGAAAAATTGCTTAAAAATAGTAAGGGACCATTAGAAATCAATCCAGCAGCTACTTGATGATGCAAAGAAGAATAACATAAGACTGATCAGAATCAATGAAGAAACAGGAGAGAGTGCAGATGTTATAAAAAAAAAAACACAAAAAAACCTGTTCACAGAAGTGATGGCAGAAAACTTCCCAAGGAGGGGAAAAGAACTTGACATTCAGATAAGTGAGGCATATAGGACTCCAACCAGCCTTAATCAAAAAAAATCTACACATAGGCCTATAATAGTTAAGATTCCAGAAACCCAACAGAAGAAAAAATTCTACAAGCAGTTAGAGAAAAAAAAAACACATACAAAGGAAAGCCCATCAGCATCACAGCAGACTTCTCAATGCAAATCATTAAGGCAAGAAGAGCTTGGAGTGAAGTATTTCAAGCACAAAAAGAAAACAGCCTCCAACCCAGACTGATGTACCCAGCAAAACTATTTTTCAAAATTGATGGAGAAATAAGATACTTTCATGACAAAGAGCACCTGAAGAACTTTATGAGTATGAAACCAGCACTCCAAAAAGTTTTACACAATATGCTAGGAAAAGACAACAAGGATCACAACCCCAGGAAGCAAAGCAGAATGAATCCATCAGGCACAACAAGAAAATAAACACAAAGGGGGAGAATCCAACAAAAAGAAAAAGTCATGGCAATGATGGTAAATATGTACCAGTTATAACCATCAATGTTAATGGTCTCAATTCACCAATCAAAAGAAATAGACTGGCAGAATGGGTCAAGAAGCAAAATCCAACAATATGCTGCATACAAGAAACACACTCAATTCAAAAGGAAACACATAGACTGAAAGTTAAAGGGTGGAAAACAATACTCCATGTGGCAGGAACCCAAAAAAAAGCAGGAGTAGCTATCCTCTTTGCAGATCAAGTGGATTTCAAACCAACACTGATTAAGAGAGACAAAGAAGGACACTACATCCTTGTAAAGGGAACAATGCAAGAAGAGATGACAATCATTAATGTAAATGCACCAAACACTAGTGCACCTAGCTACATAGAACAAATACTAAAGGACATGAAAAATCACATCAACGCTAATACAATAGTAGTGGGGAACCTCAATATCCCACTGTCACAAATAGATAAGCTACACAAAAAATAAACAATGAAATACTAGAACTCAATCAAACTCTTGAACAAATGAACTTAATAGATATTTAAAGAGTGTTCCACCCCACAAAATCTGTTCCGCTGCACATGGGTCATTCTCTAAAATACACCACATACTCGCTCATAAAACATGTTTAAGTAAGTACAAAGGAATTGAAGTTATTCCCTGTATATTATCAGACCATAGTGCAATGAAATTGGAGAGCAATAGAAATAGAAACCACAAGAATTTCATAGACACATGGAAAATGAACAATACACTTCTGAATAACCAATGAGTCACAGAGGAAATTAAAGAAGAAATCAGACAGTTCCTACAATTAAATGATAATGCCAATGCAACATATGAGAATCTATGGGACAAAATGAAAGCTGTCTTATGACAGAAATTCATAGCAGTTAATACTCATGTTAGGAAAATAGAGCGAGCCCAATTAAACAACCTGATGCTGAACCTCAAACTTCTAGAAAATGAAGAGCAGGACAAACGCAAAGCTCATACAAGGGAGAAAATTATAAAGATCAGAGCAGAAATCAATGCAATGGAGACTAAGAGAACAATACAAAAAATCAATGAAGCCAAGAGTTGGTTCTTTGAAACAATAAATAAAATTGACAAACCCACAGAGAACATTATCAGAAAAAAGAAACAGAAGGCCCAAATCCATGTAGTTGGGAATGAAAAGTATGAAATTACAAAGGACTCAGCAGAAATCCAGAGGATCATCAATATGTACTTTGAGAAGTATATGCTGATAACATGGAAAACACAGAAGAAATGGACAGATTCCTAGATACATATAAATTATCAAAGTTGAACCAAGAAGACCTAAAAATTCTAAATGACCCAATATCAATCAATGAAATTGAAAATGGAATAAAAAACTTACCAACTAAGAAAAGCCCAGGCCCTGATGGCTTAACTGCTGAATTCTCCAAGACATTTAGAGAGGAACTACTGCCACTACTGTTCAAACTCTTCAGTGAAATTGAAAGGAAAGCAATACTCCAGAATTCAGTCTTGGAAGCGAGCATCACCTTGATCACCAAAGCAGAGAAAGTCCCAAATGAAAAAGAGAACTATAGGCTAATCTCACTAATGAATATAGATGCAAAAATCCTTAATAAGATACTGGCAAATACAATGCAGAAGATCATCAAGAAAATCATACACCCTGACCAAGTGGGATTCATCCCAGGGATGCAGGGATGGTTCAATATATGCAAATCAATCAATGTAATACATGATATCAATAGAGCCAAGGACAAAAACCATATGATCATCTCAATAGATGCAGAAAAAGCATTTGACAAACTCCAACATGCATTGATGATAAAAACCCTACAAAAAATTGGAATAGATGGTCTCTACCTCAAACTGATAGAAGCCATCTGTGAAAAACCAACAGCCAATATCATACTAAATGGTCAAAAACTGAAATCCTTCACAATAAAATCAGGAACAAGACAAGGATCTCCACTATCACCACTACTGTTCATTACAGTCTTGTAAACTTTAACCACAGCAATTAGACAAGAGAAAGAAATAAAAGGAAGAAAGATAAGAAGTGAAGAAGTCAAATTGTCATTATTTGAAGGTGACATGATACTCTATATAGAAGACCCCAAGAACTCCACCAAAAGTCTTCTAGACTTAATAACCAAATTCAGTCAAGTAGCTGGTTACAAGGTCAACACACAAAAATCAATAGCTTTCCTCTACACCAATGACAGACTCACTGAGAGAGAAATAGGGCAAATAATTCCTTTCACAATAGCATCCAAAAAACTGAAATACCTAGGAATCAACCTAACAAAAGAAATCAAAGATCTCTTCTCTGAAAACTATAGCATTCTGAAAAGAGATATTGAAGAGGATATCAGAAAATGGAAAGCCATACATTGCTCTTGGGTAGGAAGAATCAACATAGTGAAAATTGCCATATTTCCAAAACTGCTATATAGATTCAATGCAATCCCAATTGAAATTCCAAGAGAAATACTTCACAGACCTTGAGAAAACAATCCAAAAATTCATTTGGAATAAGAAGAGACCTAGAATAGCAAAAGCAATTCTAGGTAACAGAGACATGGCAGGGGGTATTACAACCCCCAATTTGAAATTATACTACAAACCCACTGTGATAAAAACAGCATGGTACTGGCAAAGAAACAGACCTGAGGATCAGTGGAACAGATTAGAAGATACAGAAACAACGTCAGACACACTCACCCACCTCATCTTCGACAAAGGAGCCAAATACCTTCACTGGAGGAAAGATAGCCTCTTTAATAAATGGTGCTGGAAAAATTTGGTTTCAACTTGTCAAAGATTAAAACTAGACCTATATTTCTCACCATGCACTAAACTAGAATATAAATGGATTAAAGATCTAAATATTAAAACAGGAACACGGAACCAGCTGGAACAGAGGTTAGGGTTAGAACTCTTGAAGATATTGGTGTGGGTAAAGATTTTGTGGCCAAAACCTCAGTTTCCCATGAATTAGCACAAACAATCAACAAGTGGGATCTCTTCTTACTAAAAAGCTTCTGCACAACAAGAGAAAACACCAACTGTGTGAAGAGACAACCCACAATGTGGGAAAAAGTTTTCATCTGCTGTTCCTCAGACAAAGGTCTACTATCTAGAATACATAAAGAATTTGAAAAACTCATACCTCTCAAATTTGAAGACCCAAGCTAAAACTAGGCATCTGAAATGAACAGACATTTCTCAGGCAAAGAAGTAGTTATAGCAAATAAACATATGAAAAAATGTTCAACATCACTGGTCATTGGAGAGATGCAAATGAAAAGAATGCTGAGATTCCACCTCACCCCAGAAAGAATGGGTGATATCAATAAATCAACCAATAGCAGATGCTGGTGGGGCTGTGGGGAAAGAGGAACCCTGCTCCACCGCTGGTGGGAATGCAGACTGGTGCAACCACTGTGGAAATAAGTATGGAGATACCTCAAACAACTAGAATTGGAAGTCCCATTTGACCCAGCTATTCCCCTGCTGGGTATCTTCTCCAAAGAATTATAGGAATCATACCACAGTGATATATGTGCACCCATGTTCACAGCAGCACAATTTTTAATAGCTGAAACTTGGAAGCAGCCCAATTGCCCATCAACTGGAGACTGGATAAAGAAAATGTGATTGTTTTATAAAATAGAGTACTGCTCAGCCATAAAGAATGAGAAATTAGAGATATTTATAGCTAAATGGATGCACATTGAGGCAATACTCTTAAGTGAAATAAATAGGACACACATGTGTAAATACTATAGTGTTTCTCTAGTGTGAGAAACTGAAAGTGTAAATAAAGTCTAAAAGGTATAATAGATAATGTGAAATAGGAAGAAAAGGGGTAAAGGGGAAGGGGAAGTGGGAGGGGTAGGGTAAAGGAAAGAAGGGAATGGAATTAATATGAGAAAAAGAAAAAAATGGAAACAAAGTCTTTGTAAATAGGGAGGGATGGAGGGGTTGAAGGGAGGGCAGGGGAATGGGGAAAAAATAAGAACCAAAATATATTATGTAAAGGTGCAAATTTTCAATGATGAATGTCATTCTATTGTACACCTAAAATGTACCAATAAAATCAAGTAAAACAAAAGATTGTTGCATGGAATTGTAAAAGATAAGTAAATGCACAATACCCAACTTGAAACTATACTATAGAGCAACTGTGATAAAAACAGCATGGTACTGGCAAATAAACAGACCCGAGGATCAATAAAACAGATTAGAAAATGCAGAAACAACTCCGGACACACTCAGCCACCTCACCTTTGAGAAAGAAGATAAACACCCTCACTGGAGGAAAGATAGCCTCTTTAATAAATGGTGCTGGACCAATTGAGTCACAACTTGGCAAAGATTAAAACTAGACCTGTGTCTCTCACCATGCACTAAACTAAAATAGAAATGGATGAAAGATCTAAATATTAAAACAGAAACACTGAACCAGTTGGAAGAGAGGTTAGGTAGAACACTTGAAGACATTGGCATGGGAAAAGATTTCATAAATAAAGCCTCAGTTGCATGTGAACTAGCACAGAGAATCAACAAGTGGGATCTCTTCTTATTAAAAAAGCTTCTGCACAGCAAGAGTAACCCACCAACAGCATGAAGAGACAACCCACATTGTGGGAAAAATATTTTACCAGCTGTTCCTCAGACAAAGGTCTACTGTCTAGAATTATATAAAGAACTTAAGAAAATCTGACCTCCCAAATTTAAAGATACAATCCAAAAATGGGCATCTGAAATGAACAGACATTTCTCACACAAAGAAGTAGAAATAGCAAATAAACATATGAAAAAATGTTGAACATTACTGGTCATTCAAGAGATGCAAATGAAAACTAATCTCAGATTCCACCTCACTCCAGAAAGAATGGCTGCTATCAAGAAATCAAGGAATAACAAATGCGGGGTGGGCGTGGCTGTGGGGAAAAAGGAACACTTCTCTTGTTGGTGGGAGTGCAGACTGGTGCAACCACTGTGGAAATCAGTATGGAGATACCTCAAAGAACTAATACTAGAGGTCCCATTTGACCCAGCTATTCCCCTAGTGGGTATCTTCCCCAAAGAATTAGAAGAATCATACCACAGTGATACATGTGCACCCATGTTTACAGTGGCATAATTTGTAATAGCTAAATCTTGGAAACAGCCCAGTTGCCCATCAACTGGAGACTGGATAAAAAAGATGTGGGTTTTTTTTAGTAAAATGCAGTACCACTCAGTCATAAAGAATGAGAAATTAGAGGCATTTATAGCTAAATGGATGCACATTGAGGCGATACTCTTAAGTGAAATAAACAGGACACACATGTGTAAATACCGAATAGTGTCTCTAGTGTGAGAAACTGAAAGTGCAAATAAGGACTAAAAGGTATAATAGATAAAGTGAAATAGGGAGAAAAGGGGCAAAGGGGAAGGGGAATTGGGAGGGGTAGGGGAAAGAAAAGAAGGGAATGGAATTAATAGAAAATGGAAAAATGGAAACAAAGTCTTTGTAAATATGGAGGGATGGAGGGGTTGAAGGGAGGGCAGGGAAATAGGGAACAAAGGAACCAAAATATAGTATGTATAGGTACAAATCTCCAATGAGGAATGTCATTATATTGTATACCTAAAATGTACCAATAAAATTTTTTAAAAATATCCAACCCAGGGCTGTTCTCCCACTTGAGATCTTGCCAGGCTCTTCTTTACTTGAGACAGTTGATGGAAGAGCCACACACAAAAAAATGCCCAATAGTAAGACTCACACAGCAGAGTGAGAAGAATGATTTGGAAGGAACAGTTTCATCTTTCAAGGTTAAATTATTGGACAGTGTCCCTATGTGATAGATTTATTAGCATTTGGTCCATAATTTGGGAAGAATCAAGCACTCTATTACTTTAAGTATCCAAAGGCCATTCTAACACCCTCGGGCATCTCTAACATAACCATCAGTCTAGAAGTAAAAAAAAAAAAAGTAGCTATAAACAACAACAAATAATATAGATTTATGCATGAATAGAATGAATAGATAGCTAATACAGCAAACATGGTGATAAAGTAGGTGTAGTAAAAGATTAATGGTAAAATATAGGGATATATTTATCCTCTCTACAAAAGTGATTGCCTTCAAATAGCACACACGCATCACCTCAAAGTTTCTGTGCATCAGGATCTGGACCCAGTTTAACTGAGTCTTCAGATTTAGGCTCTCCCAAGGCTGCACTCAATGTGTCATTGGAATGATGCCATATTTAAATTCAGGTTTTACTGTTATCAGTCATAAAAAAGAAGACACCAGTTTAGAAATACTGCTATATGCACACAAAGAGAAAAATAACAGCTAATGTAAGAGGTCATGAGAGAGCAAGACAGAAAAAGTTTTGGGGGCCCAGTTAGTGTTGTGGCACGAAATTCCACAGACATGTTTGCTCCTGAGAGTGTAAGATAAAAGACACTAAAATGATATCGAGAGCAATAAACAACCCCTATAAAACACTATGAAACAGGCACTAGTTTAGGTCCTTTACACACTTTAATAGATTTAATCCACACAACAAAAGGAGGAAGGCAACATCATCCTCATGTGAAGGTGAGAAAATGTGGCATGGAGGACTTAAAGTTTGTCCAAGGTCACAATGACATCCTTAAATCATCAAGATGATCGCAAGTTTACTCTGGAAAGAAGTTAAGTCATAGAAAGGAAGCTTTCGTAAGATTTCCAACTGCAAAATATCAAAAGAAAAGCATTCTTGTGCTAAAGGCTCTAAACTTCAGTAATCAGAAATGTCCCTTTACATGGAACAGCAGCAATCTGCTGCCTCCTTGAAGAGGGCTTCACTGACCTGAGGACCCCATTGCTCCTCCTGAAACTACTGCCTTTCTGTCTCAGAGACCTTGCAACCATGGCAGTCCCCCAAGCTGTGATCTCTACCTAGGTTTGTAAAACAAAACACAATTCCAGACTTCAGTGAAATTGCAACTTCAGACAAATGCCAAGCATCTTTATAAATTATATCCCCAAGACTGCATGTAACATATATTTTTTAAAAATTCACTGTTTCTCCGAAAGTTAACTTTAGCCACTCACAGTTTTTATTTGCTAATCTGGCTTTCTTATCAGTACCAAGCGCTTCTACTGAAGCCACCCCTCTCTTCATCCTCTTTCTTTGACTCCCCAGCACTGTCCACCTCTGCGCCTCACAAGGCTGAGGGAAAGAGGGGCCTGAGGTCCCCAGGCTCCAGCTGCCAGAGGCTAGACTGAGCTAGGAAATTGCTGCTGGCATCCACAATTAGCCCCAGAGCACATTTTCCCATAGAAACAATAATCTTAATGGTGGTTGGCTCTCCAGTGCTATAGGGCCTATAGTTCAGCCATATTCTTGGTTAAATAGGCTTTTGTGGACTGGCCTGGGAACCTTCTCACCATTTGCAACATTGTTTCCATGGGAAAAACGCTTCTGGAGTTTCAAACAACTGACCTACAAACAAACTTTTGGAACAAAATGCATTGGTAAATTGGGGAAAGCCTGTAGACTCTCCCAGAGTCATTCAAAGGCTGGTGACTTCACTCCAAGATGTTAGCAAGGTTTGTGCCTGCTTAGCATACCAAAGGGAAGCCACCGGGCTTGCTAAAGAAACTTTAATAAGCAAACAGAGAAGATTGACAGACCCATAATAAACAGGCTGACTCTGGCTTTGATTGGCTACATAGGCCAGCATTTACATTGAATGATTTCCCTTAATCAAACACAGGCCTTATCTGGACAGGCAAGGCACTTATCCGACTAAGTGGGTGGTTATTGAGGAGACGGCAGGTACTCTGTATCTAATTGTACATTTAGGATCCTTTCACAGACACCAGCGTGCCAGAGGAAAGACAAGCATATTTTTCCCTCCATTGTCTGATACTTTCAATGTTTCGTTGGTTTGTTCACCTTGATGAAAACAGAGCAATTATGCTCCTTTCATCGGCTTCTTTCAAAGGCATATGGAAAATTCTGCTTTCAGTAATAAATGTTAATTCCGAAAAAATACTTCAAGGCAGTGGGAGAGAGAGGTGGTCTCCCATATTGCTGAAATTGCATGCAGAACTGCTGCTGCATTTGCATAACAAATGTGACAGGATGGTTACTTAAGAGACTAAAGCAGGAAGAATAAAATGTATAGAGATAGCTCGGTTCTCATTAATTATTATTTGAAATGAAATGTAATGCCACTAGCTATAGTGTGCCAGCAGTAGAATAAGGAAATATATCATCATGTATTTAAAAACCCTTACAGAGTATAATAATAATTAAGAAATTATTACACTACTGATCTTTTAGAAGCAGTGTAGCCACCTGTTCATGCCTTTATTAATCACCAGTTTTCTTCTTTAACACTGCACAGCAAAGACTATTAAAGAGAAGAATACAAAAATTGAGGTACTCGGAAATAATTTATGTCATGTAGCAAAAGTATATTAGAATGCATCAATTTAATTAAGACTTTCAGTAGTAGAGAAAGTCATATTTCTGGTTTATAGCAACATATAATTTGACTGAAAAGAATAGCAATGCACATTAGTAATTACTACTGTTGATATTATTAATTTGCTCTAAAATTAGCTCAAAGTGATCTTTTTTTTTTTCCTGTAAGAAACAATCACTACTGTGTAAATGTGTTTACCAGACTGTTGAGAGAAAGGGAAGCTTTCAGTCAGGGTTGTGAAGAGGGGGAAGGAACTGAGCTTCTTAGGACCCTTGTCCCAATCAGCTGAGTTCCTGCCCTGAAAACTGGTGTGTAAGCTCCTGGCCACTGGGTTGGTTCTGCACAAAACAGCAACAAATAAAATACCTGTTTACAGATGCTGGCAAGGAAAGTGGGGACTGGAGTCCTCTGTCCGAGTCCTGAAAGGGGCATTTGTGGATCATGTGTTTCTCAGGGAGTCATATAAATGTCCTCAGACTCAATTGGGTCTTTTATTTCTTTTGTCACAATTTTTCCCAACCTTTTAGAAAATATCCCAAAGTCTTGATGACTATTTTAAAAAGTGTGAATTTGGTAATCACTAACAAAATAAAGGTAGTTAACAAGATTTGTTATTTTGATAATAATATCATAAACATTAAATTATTTGATCAATCAAATTGTGACAATTCTAGCTATCACTGCTCATTCACAAACTTGTTTAATTGCGTCTCTAAAATTAACATAAAGGAAAATTGACTTTGGGGCACTATATCTCTATGAATTTAAACACAATTAAAAATTTGTGTAACCACCACCACCACAAACAGCTCCATCTCCCTGTAACTGTCCCCTGCGATTCCTTTTTAGTGATATCTTCCCACCTCTTAACCCTTTTCTGGCAATCAGCGATCTGTTTTCCATCACTACAGTATTGTCTTTTCAAAACTGTCATGTAAATGGAATCACATTATATGTAACCTTTTGAGATTGGCTTCTCTTACACAGCATGTGTTTGAGATTCACTCAAAGTTGTAGTATGTGTCAATGGATATCTTCTTTTTATGACTGTATAGTATTCCATTGTATAAAAGTACCACAATTTAATCAATCTCCCTTTGAAGGACATTTGGGTTGTTTCTGGGTTTTGATGATTATACATACACCTGCTATCAATATCCATGTGCAGGTTTTTGTGTAAACCTGTTTTCATTTCTCCAGGGAAAGGTGATTACTGAGTCATATATGTTTAACTTTATTAAAAAATGCCAAAGTGTTTTCCAGAATTACTGTATCATTTTGCTTTCATACCAGCAATGCGTAAGAGGATGTGTGATTATTTTACCAGCTATCCTGGATCCATACATTATTATTTTCCTTGGGAAAGCCCACACATTAATCCATGCTAGGTTGCATTTGGAAGTTCACTCGGAAGGCTGACAACAACAGCTGGCCATCCTGAAGAGACCCATAGCCTTGTAACTGACCTCCTTGCATCTACGTTTAGTCTTCAATTTATTCTTCACACTGCAGCAAGAGAGGGTTTTTCTAAACAAACCTGCAGAGTCACTCACCTTCCACGCACAACCTAACTTAAGACACTTCAATGGCTTTCCATTGGTCTTAAAATAGATCAAAATCTTTAATGTGGTTTAATAATACCCAATATGATCTGGCCTCTATCTTTTGCTCCAGCCTTATCTCCTACCATTCTTCTTTCCTTTATGAACTCCAGCCAAACATTTTCTCAGCCACTGGGATTAAACATGTTCCCTCTGGCTGCTGCACACACCCTGGTCCATCTATCTGAAATGCTTTGCCCTGTGCCTAATAAATTCCTATGCTTCAGTCTCAGTCAGAGGTTACCTCCTCGGAGAGCCCTCCTCTCAATCCCAATCATATTCTCAGAGTCTCAGGAAACTGAGTTAAAACTCCACATTTATTTGTTACTGTCTGTTTCCCCCATTGAACCCAAGATCTATATCTCTTTTTTGGTCACTAGGAATCTAGTTTATTGTGTCTTGCAGAGTGGGTACTCAGTAAAATTAGGTGAGTGTATTATTTTAAGTATGACACCGAAAAAAGTCAGACCCCAAAGACCACATATTGTATAATCTTTATGTGAAATATAAAAAAAAGGAAAATCTAAGGAGAAAAAAAGTGGTTGCATAAGGTTGGGGTTGGAATAGGTATTAAATGTAAATTGGGATGAAGTAATGAAAATGTTCTCAAACTGCATAACTCTGTAAATTTTCAAAGAATAATTGTATTGTTAAAATGGGTTAATTGTGTAGTATATAAATTAAACCTCAAGGAAGGTGGTATAAAAAATCAATTGGCCATACCTATGTGGAACTATTTTTTTAAATTAAGTTTATTGGTATTATTTAGGTATACATAATGATCACATCCATCATAGGGAATTTGTACTTGTACATGATATATCATGATTCTTCTTTTTTTAATTTAAAAAAAATTTAACAGAACTACTTCTCTACCCTCTATTCTGTTCTGTTGATCCATCTGTCTATCTCTTTGACAAAGTCACACTCTTTTGATGAGTTTATCTTTATAGTAATTTTTTAAATTGGGTAATATGAATCTTCCAATTTTATTCTTCCTTTTTAAAATTATTTTGGCTATTCTAGCTAACTATTCCAATTTTAGTATATGTGCTGCCAAAGCAACCACAAGCTAACTATTCTTCATAAGGTTTTAAATGTACTTTTCTAAACCTATTTTAAAAAGTCTTTGTGGAACTTCAATTAAAATTGCCTTAAATCAATAAATCAATTTTGAAAGAATTGACACTTTACTATATTGTGTCTTCCAATCCATTAAAACAGTATATCTCTCTATTTTGTTTGGGTGTTCTTTGATATTTTAATCAGATTTTTATAGAAAAATGTAAATATTTTGTCAGATTTATTACTAAATAATTTTTATGAAGGTAATATAAATGTGTGTATGTGTGTGTGTGTGTGTGTGTGTGTACTAGTCAGCTTTGTGTTACCATAATGAAATACCTGCGATAACTAACCTTATAAAGAGAAAATATTTACTTGGCTCACAGTTTGGGTGGTTCAGTGGTGCAAGGCCTGCACTGACTCTCTGTTGAGGGCAGCAGATGTTTACACATCTTGACAGGAGCAAGGAGTCACATCTCAAGCCAGGGAACAGAGAAAGAAAGAGAGCAAGATCCCACAATCCCCTTTTTGAGGATGTACCTTCAATAACCCAAGGACTTCTCACTAGACCTCACCCTAAAGGTTCACTACCTCCCAATAGTGCCACCCTGTGGTACAAGATTTTACCACATGGGCATCTTGGCTGCTTCGAGTCTTTAGCTATCATGATTTGTGCTGCTATAAACATGAGTATGCATGTGTCACTGTAATTTGATGCCTTTAGCTCTTTTGGAAAGATATTTAGAAGGGGAATGGCTGAGTCATATGGAATTTCTAATTTTAGTTTTTTGAGGAATCTCCATACTGATTTCCATAGTGGTTGTATTCGTTTACATTCCTACCAACAATGAAGAAGGCCTCCTTTTGCACCACAGCCTCACCAGAATTGCATCAACAGATGAATGGAAAATGACAATGTAGTATCTACACGTAATGGAATACCACTCAGCTATAAAAGAAAGATAAATTCAAGACATTCGTGGAAAATGGATGCACCTGGAAAATATAACACTGAGTGAAATAATCAGACACACAAGCTTAAACACCATATGATATCACTCATTGGAGTAAAGCAAATTATAAACAATAAGCAAAATAAAGGATGGACAGAAGAGAACAAGGGGATAGATCTCTTGCAAATGGGAAGGAGTCTGGGAGACCGAGGGCAAGGGGAGAGGGGGGAGGGGAAGAAGAAGAATTAAGATATGCCACATATGGGTACCAAATATCCACAATGAATGTAAATATTATATGTCATAAACATGAGCTAAAAATAATGATAATTATAACAAGAATGACTCAAAACCTAAAGGCCAACTAAACCTGGAAGACCATTGAAGAAGTAACTATTCCCTAAGGGTTCTAAATATTAGCAATAAAAAGCTCACAATAAGCAATTTACAAGCAGCAACCCAGGAATTAAGCCAAAAACATCATCAACAACAACCACAGAATAGAAATGAGAAGACAACTAAACAAGATTCAAAACCAGACTTCCAGTTCACCAAAGGCAACTCCAAGAGCCAATGAGATGGAATAATCTGAAACTCAATAATCTGGACTCCCTGAACTGGCAATGAAAAAGGATCTGGAAAAAATGAAATCAGAAAAACTTTTTCAGATGACAAAAGAGATGATGACCATAATGAAAGACATGATTAATAACTTTAGAGTAGACACAGACAAAAAAATAGAGGAGCTGAGGAAAATGATAGAAATCATGAATACCCAGCATAGGAAAGAATTGGAAAGCATAAAAGACATCCAAGCAGATATCCAAGAAATTAAAAATTCCATTCAAAGATTCCACAGCAGAATAAGTAAATGGGAGGAGAGAATTTCAGATGTAGAAGACAGGATTGCAGTTAGTGAACATGAAAACAAAGATTTCTTAAAAATAGCAAGGGACCATGACTAATCAATCCAACAGCTACCAGATGATGCAAAAAGGAATAACTTAAGATTGATTGGCGTCAGTGAAGGAGTAGGAGATAATGCAAAAGACATGAATAAACTTTTCATAAAAGTAATCTCAGAAAACTTCCCAAAGAGGGAAAAAGAATTTGACACAAAGCTAAGTAAAGCATATAGAACTTTAGCTATTATAAAAAAATCTACACCTAGGCATATAATAGTCAAGATTCCAGAAATCCAACACAAGGGCAAAATATTAAAAGCAGTTAGAGAAAACAAACTAATCACATACAAATGAAAGCCCATCAGAATCACAGCAGACTTCTCAACATAAACCCTCAAGTCAAGGAGAGCCTGAAGTAAAATATTTTAAGCATTAAAAGACAACAACCTTCAATCCAGATTGATATATCCTGCAAAACTTTCTTTCAAAAACAATGGAGAAATAAGATACTTTCACAACAGAGGACACCTGAGGAACTTCATGAATACCAAGCCAGCACTCCAAAATATTCTAAACAATATACTAGGAAAAGAAAATGAGGGTCACAACTCCATAAAGCCCAACAGAATGAATATGTTTAAGTAAGTGCAAAGAAATTGAAGTTATCTGCTGTATATAATCAGACCATAGTGTGATGAAATTGGAGATCAATAGCAAAAGAAGCCACAAAAATTTTATAAATACATGGAAATTGTATAATACCCTCCTGAACAGCCAATGGGTCACAGAGGAAATTAAAGAAGAAATTAGACAGTTTCTACAATTAAATGACAATGTCAATACAGCATACCAGAATTTATGGGACACAATGAAAGTAGTCCTATGAGGGAAATTCATAGCAGTGAATAGCCATATTAGGAAAACAGACTGAGCTCAAATAAACAACCTAATGCTGAACCTCAGGCTTCTAGAAAAAGAAGAGTAAGACAAACTCAAAGCTCCTACAACAGATGAAATTATAAAGATCAGAGCAGAAATCAATGCAATGGAGACTAAGAGAATGATACAAAAAAAGTCACTGAATTTAAGAGTTGGTTCTTTGAAATAATAAATAAAATTGACAAATCCTTAGCCAACCTTATCAAAAAAAAGGAAAGAAAAGGTTCAAATTCATGCAATTAGGAATTAAAAGGGTGAAATTACAACAGATCCAGCAGAAATCCAGAGGATCATCAACACCCACTTTGAGAACCTGTACTCCAATAAGATGGAAAACACAGAAGAAATGGGGAGATTCCTAGATACATATGAATTATCAAAGTTGAACCAAGAAGATATAAAAATTCTAAACAACCCAGTATCAATCAATGAAATTTAAAAAGTAATT